>NC_133776.1:87681899-87712150 GCF_003597395.2 Chelonoidis abingdonii
AATCTCCATCTTTAGAGCTATTTAAAGTCCGGCTAGACCGCACCCTGGCTGGGATTATTTAGGGAAAATGGTCCTGCCTTTAGCAGGGGGTTGGCCTAGATGACCTCATGAGGTCCCTTCCAACCTTTTGATTCTATGATTCTATCATTCTATAAATTTTCACAGTAGTGGGATTATGTGGGTAGTGCAGACAATTATTTAATGACAGTAGACAGAGATTCAAAAAGTAAACCTTTTTTTATTAACACAGATTGTCAACATCACATGTCAAAATATATAAAGTAATATCCTTAAATCAAACTCTCTTAAGTTCTCAAGCAGCGTTTTTCTTACATTGCCACTCTGTATATTTAGCTTTTAATCAATGGAAATATTTTTTTTGTCACTGTGTGTATGCAGTGAATTTGATGTTTACTGATTAAATCTAATCCTTCCAAGCCTAACTTCAGTGTTTCTAGTGGTTTCCTTCAAAAATCCTTAGACTTTTTTCTTCGCCCATTTTTAGGTACCGTAGTGAGAAGATGACCATGAGCTACACAGAGTACCTTGCCCATCGTCAGCATCATCACTTCCAAAATGGCATTGGGCACCCCCTTCCACCATACAACCATTATTCCTGACACTGAGCCACATGACCAGTCACTGGACCTCTCTGCAGACCTCTTCCCAGGAGACCCCGCCCCTTCCTGGTCTAGCTATCTCTATTACTGTACCATTTTATGATGATAGTTTCCGTTGCCACGTTGACGCTTCTCCTTGGTTGGTCAAGTTCATCGTGGCAACGGGTGAGAAAACTGCATTATTACAAAGCTCTCATAATTCTTTTTTATTGAGTCACTGCGGGGTTTTTTTGCAGCATATATAACCCTTGTGTTTTTTATAAAATTTTAAATTTATACTACATTAACATTGAATTATATCAATCAAGTTTTCTATGACTGTGGATGGAAGGAAGACTTTAGTGTTTAAGGGTTACAATTAGGGATATCCTTTTTTTGAGTAAGACATTTGTTGCTGTTGCATTAATAGTTGTAACAGGGAATGAAACATATCAGAGATTCAGGTATTAAGCATACATTCCCCACCATTGTAGTAAAGGCTCTTTATTTCATGTAGTTAAATACATGAGCTTCAGATTCAGTACTTACAGACAGAATTTGAACGGTGATATTCCAGATGAAGAGAAGCTGTTGCACCTAGCATAAGAGGCAATGATGATAGGAAGTATTTCAGGATCAGTTGATCTAATTGATTACAGACTTAAAGTGCCAGATCCAGCAGGGTACTAAGTGCCCTCAACTCTCATTCTATTATATTGGAATTGAGAGTATTCTGCCCCTCTCAGGATCAGACACCAAAACAGTGTTTGTAATGCAGAGAAGAGACTACTTTCTGACATTCTCAAAATAGGAGTCACTTTTGTTTTAATAATGGTTGGTGAACAGGCAGTGTTATATTAGGAAGAAAATGGATTTAGACTTTTGTGCCTTTTAACTATATTTATGTCCTAGTCACACAAAAATCATAGGAAGAATATTAAAAGCACTGGACAGCTCTCTACTGATCTGGTGTAAATTATTTTTTAAACTGAGATTCTTTTAAGCAAGCAAATTGTGAAAGATTTTCTCTTCTCTCCCCATCTTATTCTTTTTTTTTAGTTTCCTAAGTTTTCTGATGTCATGATTAGCCAGATAACAGTTAACTGCTGTTTTAAGAAACAGTGTGTGTGTTGGAGAAAGAGCACAGGACAAATATGCCCTGATTTCAGATGTCTTCATCTATTACAGGAACAATCCTGGAGAGTTGTAAGTACTGTGAAATAGTTCTGGTAACTTTTGCGCACTAAGAGGAAGTAGAAATCCATTTATTGTATTGATCAGAATTTTTTGTTTTGTTCCAGCTGTAGTAATGGAGATGGGATTTATAAAAGATAGGTGTGGTAGAGTAGCAAGACCTGAACATTTTGGGGCCTATTCTCTTCTTGCAGCTGTAGAACTCTCACTGGCTCTGGTAGTAGTTTACTGCATATTCAAGGGGATAATATACCCCATGCATCATAGAAAAACACCCTCTACATACAGGTGAGTAAAATACGTTAAGCAGAAATCCCCAGATATTTCAAATATTGGGTGTGTGTGTATAAAACAAAATACATATTCTAAACAGATAAGAGAAAAAAGAGATGGCGCTAATAATACTTTTGCTGTAGCAAATGGCAGACTGCTCGTTGATAATTCTAAAACTTGTATATTTTAAAAGATCATTGGGTAAATTGTTACTGCTCACCTGTAATATGAGGCAGGTTTTGCTGGGTTAGTTTTAAGATAGAAGGTCTTTGGTATTCCTTCATCCACAGCAGTTGATGTCCAAATGTTAACACTTTCAGTTGTGATGCCTTAATTTATAAGCAAACAAAAGGGCCTGAATATTCAGTAGCCAAGAGATATGCCAAGCGGACACTGCAAAAATCAATAGATGTTTATATAGAGGATATTTTGGATGATACTATTGTCTTGTTTCTACTTGGGGAACATTTTAAAGTGGATTAGCTTTTAAGTGGAAACTGTAAACAAGTGGCTACTTGATTGAAAGTTTTATTTCTTGCCCTTATAGGGAAACTGAGCACAAGCTGAATAATATTGTCTGCTGCAAAAAAAAAAAAAAAAAAAAAAACCCTCTCCAACAGCACACATCATCTCGTTACAGCATGCTCATGCTTCTGTATGAGCTCATTGTTAGAAGTTTTTTAAAAGAAATTATATATAAAAATATATATGTATTTAAAGGTGCTAATCAACCTTGAGCAGGTCACGTGACTGGTCATGCGGACTCTAAAATCATATCAGATTTTTAAAAAATCCTCAATATATGCAGATGTTATACAGAATTTCTTACCAGTGTAATAATGATATACTGATGAAATAAACAATCCTGCAGGTTTTGAAGGACAAGGTCAGCAATACTTCCCATCATGGCTTGGGGGGGAAAAAAAAAGGATAGTTTTGTCTCCTTTTTGTACACAGCATAATGCACAATGAATTTTTGTCTATCTTTCAGTAGCTGTTGCTTAAAAAGAATAGTTCAAAGAGTGTTATACAAATTGTAATGGTGTGCTTGAAAATCAATTAATGCCCAGGTCCTTCCGGACCACTGTCTTTAAAAAACTGTTACAGATATATGGGTCAATCATAGAAATACACTGTTTTTTCATGCTTAGAATAATCAAGTCTATCTACTGTGTTTCAGGGGCACCTATCTCCTCAATATGTAAGTGCCGAGAATGCTGTTGATTATGTTTATATACTTATGGGTATATTTGAATAAACATACATGTATTTCACTCAGACGTGCCCTGGGACAAAATAGGTCTGTTTTTCTAAACCTGATCAAGAATAGTGTGTGAAATCAGTTTCACGAATGTTCTTATTTAACTACACTAATAGCCTTTTAGATATAGTTCAGTGGAAATATTTTTATGTTGGGTACTTTCACTGGATTTTTTTAAGTTAACATTTTAGCTTTAGAGAAACACTAATCAGTTTGCTTTATTCCTTTTTAAAAGGCTTGAAATGTTACTTTGAAGCCTCTTCCTCAGATCCATGTGGTATTAGCTGAGTTAGACAGCGAGCCCCTCTAACTCACACATAAGTGGCCTTCCTTCTGCCCCACTGACTTCTCCCACCTCCACCCAAGTGCTAGACACAGCAGGTGGAGGGCACAGTAGTGAGTTTTGACCTCGTGTATGAAGTTAATCAAGGCAATTGATGTGGCACACCCTGACATTTGTATTTTAACCTCTTTACTTGTCTTCAAATGTGCAGTTTTTTGAAACTGTTGTCTGGAGTAGGTTACATCTCTTGTGTGTGTTAGATCAAACCAAAGAAGCCTCCAGCCATGCACAAATGCTGCTCCTAAAGCCTGCCTTCCAGTCCTTACAAAATCCTTGCAGGATTAAATGTTAACTTTTTTATTTTTGTACAGTTTCTAACTGATTTTTGCTAGTGATGTGAATTGAATTAAGTTTATTTGAGGAGTCTGAGTACCTCCTTCATTTAAATAAACTGGTGACTTTCCTTTTATGTTAAAAAATAAATATAGAAACCCAAAGTGTGCCTCTCAGATTTAAGGGTTTCTGGTTACATTTATTCTTAAAACCAGCAATGATTCTTTATATACAAAGATATGTTTTCCTTGTTTTTTATTACTGTTAAAGAAAAAAATAAAAACCTCTTTCTTTGCTCTGGATCCAGTAACTGTGCTGGTACATAAACGCACTGAGAAGACAAACTTTTGTTTGAAACTTTTGTAACAACTTAAGACTGTTTTTGTATATCAAAGTTGATTCTTTTCAAAATATTTGGATCTAGTTTCTAAGTTATTTTAGTGTTTTATATGTTATGAAAAAATTACTTTGAATTGTTCACCAGCATAAGGAGTTATCTGGAATGCAATGGTGACAGGTGTAATGGGCTTTGAGCTACCTGGAGTAGCTTATAGGGCCCCTGTTTTTTTCCTTCCTTATTAGTAACTTGATTATTGATTACAATAATATCACAGATTACCTGAACCCCCTTCCATTATAACTAGATCCTCCCTTCCAACATTTAATTGCTATTAGTGTGAAGAAACTGTTGAAATGGGCATTTTACTATGAGTATGGCTTAAAAAGGTAAAAATGAGGAAAAAGCAAAAAAAATATATAGAAGGTTATCTGTGGGTCTGTGAGATATGGCTGTGGAAAGATATTGTAGTAGTTTTAACACTATTGTTCTTACCTTTTAAATCATTTACCCAATAAAATAAGGAAAAAGAATCACCATTTCCTGTTTTCATGTTTCTTTGCTAAATTGTGAGGCCTGCTCAGTTACTTTTTTGAACGTTTGAGATTAGAGAATTCCAAAAGGGAATTTGGATTTTAGTTATGCATTTGGGGGCACATTTTGAAGTCTGTCTGTTCATTTTCCCAGCTAGAGGAATAAATTGGGCAAGAGCCACTTGGTATTTCTGTGACAAAGAGAAATTGACAATTTAACTCAGAAGTGATGTCACCCTGCCTAACAGTAACACTTCAGTTCCTTCAGAGCTCGACTTACTGAGTGTATGCCACTTCCATTGATTTCAGTCAGTTTTAAATCTAATCCCCCAGGATACAGGAGGGGTCTGGTCTTTTATACATAGCCTTCTTGTTGCAAAACCAGTCATATTGGTACAACTGCAGCCATCATTTATATAGATCTTTGGGAAATGTGACAGAACAGTGTAGAACTCAGGAAATGAACACATACAGTATTGAGTATGTAACAAACATCATAAATCCCACCTAAAGTGGATCAGTAGGACTGGAAGGGACCGTAATAGATCATCTAGTCCAGTCCCCTGCACTCATGGCAAGACTAAGTATTATCTACACCATCCCGGAGGGTCTAGATAGTGATCAATGTTAATTCATTTTCTTTTCCTACACTATTTTAGCATGCATCATTTCAAAATAGACACTTGCAGTGTTACTAGTCTTGCTTCATTCCTCAAATGGTTTGTTTCACATTGTGCTAGTACAAAGTACAACTTTGACCACATTCTACAGCAAGGGTGAGTGATGCAGTTGTGAATACTTAAAATTGTAGCAACCCTGTAAATTTAATTCCTTTCATTTATACAGTTCATGTAAAAATGATGCAGCCCCTCCTATGGAGCAGATGGGATTAGGCAATTCTAGGAAGACTATGCATTTCTTTCCCCAGAAATTTTGACCCGAAATTTCCAAACTTGGGTGACTAAAACTAGGAACCAAATCCACTAAGGACAGTGTGCTCAGAAACCTTGCTAGTCAGACACTTACTGAGGTGTTGTCTTTGGATTTAGGTGCCCAAATGTGAAAATTTGGGCTTGTTTGTATAGCTTTTGCATTCGTATCAGTGGGTGGCTTTGTAAAGACAAGCTATCAGGCTAGACATCTACACTAATACCCCAGAGTTTGTTCCCTTTTCTGTACTCCGTATGGTGTAGGATTCAATTTTCTTGATGGTTTAAGGTTTCTCCCCATATTTGGAGATTGGCTTCTTCCCAATTGTAGTGCTCATAGAGCACCAGCTGCTCACAAGGCCGAAAGGTAAAATTTACATATTCTGTCATTTTTACTTCTCTTAAGTGGGCTCCATGAGACTGCCTCCAAAGTGTCCAATTTTGCATTAAATTCCAGGTGGAGAGAAATTCTTGATCCTTCCTTTTTTCCCCTCCTGGAGTATTCCTTCAGAGAGGGACAAATCTTGGGATTCCTCAAATGGGGATTTGACTGTGCCATAAGTCTTCATTTCTACTTTTTGTCTAAAAAAGTAAGTAGAGACAATCTCCTGCCTGGAAATACTAATATTTTATGTTTAATAATCAGAATGTAGTTTGTCTTCTAAGTTAGGGCAGTTCGCTGGGGAGTTACAGTTCTCTGAACAGCTCCACCTGGTGGGTGTACATTGTACAGCCAGAGAGAGTTTTAAAACAGACACTTCTGCACTTGGAAGACTAGGAGAAATAACCCAGTTGTAATGTATCACAGAACATCAGGTGCCAACTTCAGAGAATGAAAAATTAGAGGAGTAAGTAAATTTTGCCTTTTTTGACATCATCGTAGTACTTTCAAAATGGTGACTAATAGCATCAAGCAGCAAATCTGTTTTTAATACTTTGTTTCCATGAAAGAATAATCTAGTCTGAACTGTACCTTAAAACTGTTTAATAATCATTTCCCAAACTCCTAGCAGTTTTACATCTTGACATTCTGCAGGAAGGCTTTGGCTAGGGGGAAGGAAAAAAACAACAACAAACCAACCAAAAACCAGTTTCATAGAAATGCCATCTCTGGCAGGGGCCATGGATGTGTCTTGGGGAAGTAACAGAGTGATCATGATCTGGCACAGGACAGTTTAGGGAAAGTAGTCATTTGATTGGTGAAAAAAGCCTTTACACAAACATTCACTTCATCATTAATACACAGGCATTGACTTGTTTTGATTGCTATTGCTAAAGTAAGAAAAAAAAATCACTCAGTGCATGCAGAATATTAAGTATTTTCCCCTTGTTCTGCCTCCCATATACATGGGTAATGCTCTGGCAATCAACCCCATCCTTAACATACCTGACTAAGTATCAGAGGGTAGCCGTGTTAGTCTGGATCTGTAAAAAGCAACAAAAAGTCCTGTGGCACCTTATAGACTAACAGATGTATTAGAGCAAGGGTCGGCAACCTTTCAGAAGTGGTGTGCCAAGTCTTCATTTATTCACTCTCATTTAAGGTTTCGCGTGCCGGTAATACATTTTAACGTTTTTTAGAAGGTCTCTCTATAAGTCTATATATTATATAACTAAACTAGTGTTGTATTGTAAAATAGGGTTTTCAAAATGTTTAAGCAGCTTAATTTAAAATGAAATTAAAATGTTGATCTTACGCTGCCAGCCCGCTCAGCCCACTGCTGGTCTGGGGTTCTGTTCACCTAGGCTGGCAGCGGGCTGAGCGGGGCCTGCGGCTGGGACTCCAGCTGGCAAGGGTCCGTCAGCCAGAACCCCAGACCAGCAGCGGTCTGTGCGGGGCTGGCGGCCAGGACCCAGAGGGCTGGAGTCAGGGCTGGGTATGTGAGGGGGTGCCAGAGTCAGGGCTAGGGTTGCGGGTGGAGGGGGATGAAGGAGTCAAGCAGAGGGCTGGGTATGTATGAGGAAGGTACAGGGCTCAGGGCAGAGGGCATGGTGTGGGGGGGCCAGGGGAGAGTGCTGGGTGACTGCCCCCCTAATAACTCTCAACCCCGCTGCTCCTTGTCCCCTGACTACCCCCTCCTGGGACCCCACCCCCTATCTAAGCCTCCCTGTTCCTTATCCCCAGACTGGACTCTACCTGTCCCCTGACTGCCCCGACCCTCATCCACACCCCCATCCCCAGCCAGACCCTCAGGATTCCCATGCCTATCCAACCACTCCCTGTCTCGTGACAGGACCCCCAGAACTCCCGACCCATCCAACCCCCCACTACTCCCTGCCTGCCCCAACCCCTTTCCACGCCCCTGCCTCCTGACAGGACCCCCAGAACCCCCAACTCATACACCCCCCCCAGCTCCTTATCCCCTGACCACCCCCTTCAAGACTCCTCACCCTAACTCCCCCCCCAGGACCCTCCTTGCTCCCGGTCCCCTGACTGCCCTGACCCCTATTTGCCCCGTGCCCCTTCACAAACCCCGGGACTCCTAAGCCCCATCCAACCCACCCTGCTCCCTGTCCCTAACGGCCCCCACCCCTTGGTCCCTTACCATGAGGCTCCACACAGAGCTAGATACACTGCTCCGTGGGAGCACACAGCCCTGCCCCTCCGGTTGAGCCGGGAGCGTGTCTGCCTCCCCACAGAGCCAAACGCTTTCCTGCGGGAGAGCGCAGCCCCGGCCCCCAGGGGAGGGGAGAAGGCAGGAGAGGTGCCGGCAGCTTGCTGTGCTCAGCCCCGTGCTCCAGCCCAGGAGCGCGGACCCAATGGCTTGCCGTGCCGGGAGAGTGGGGCCCTTTGCCCACCCCATGCGCAAGGCTATGTTTCTGCTCCCTGCCCCCCCTGGGGGAAATGGAGGGCAGAAGAGAGCACGCTGGGCTGGGCAGGATTTTTAGTGGCATGCTGGAGTCCTGGCAGGCTCCAACGTGCCATTGAAAATTGGCTCGCATGCCATCTTTGGCACGTGTGCCATAGGTTGCTGACCCCTGTATTAGAGCATAAGCTTTCGTGGGTGAATGCTGACGAAATACTGCTCCAATACATCTATTAGTCTATAAGGCGCCACAGGACGCTATTGCTTTTTATACCTGACTAAAGCTTCCATCTTGGCATTTACCAGATTTTGTCATCTGTATAAAGGCATGTTTACAAAGTAGTATTAGTGATGTATGTATGTATGTATGCTTTTCTATCCTGCAGTATTCAAGTAGAGAGCCACTCTCCTTTTCCCTATGGTAATATTCCCATATGGTGCATGGTGCACTCCCAAAATGTGATGGACCCATGGGTGGCTATACCTACCAATGAAAAAATCGCCATCCCTTGATCACTGCTCCTGTCTATGAAGCAACTTGCTTATTAAAAAATCTGTGGTACTGTGAGCTAAGGCTATGGTTCTTGGGTGACATTAAAATTGACAAACATTTCCTATTAAAACAAATATAAACAATACAATTGACTGACACTTATAGCTCCATCACCTATTGGTAGGGAACAATTTGATTAATTTAGCCCCTTGTCCAAGTTATTCAAATTTCCAGCTTAGTAAATTAGTTTGCCTCTCATTCACATAGGTTGAAATCTGCTCTGATGGCTTGAGCTATGCATTCAAGTTATTAGTGCCAATGGTTTCAGTCTTCACACATTTTGACTAGTCATCCCAAGACATAATATTGATTCTGTTCCTTGACTGGATGAAACCCAGAGCCCATGATGGCCTCTATATACTATTTTATAAAATGTATATGTGCATGATTTGGCGTTTTTGCAATCATACCACTCATGAAGTGTGAGGATTATTTTAAATAAACACCTGCTAATTAGGGCTCAATGTCATCTGTAATGACAAACTAAAAGTTAGGACTTGCCTGTCCACTGCAGCTGAGCAGCAGTGACAAAATGTGCAAATATTGCAGAATAAGATGTCCAAAAGATTGTTTTAGGTTGAAATCTGTGCATATTCTGCTCTGGTAATTCTTCTATGACTACTGTGAAATATTGGTGTGACAGTACAGAAAATTAGGAAGAATGCTCTACCACTTCAATGGAGAGAGTGTAACTAACAAGACATACAAAGTTTTAAAAAGCATTTCCTTCAAGGGTGAAGGTTTGAAAGTATCTGCTGCCACCTGTACCTTCTACCCAACACTTGTGGGTAGGAGAGGTTTAAACAGTGAATAGAGAAGAAAGAGTACAGGTGTGTGGTCTCATCTCTCTCCTTTGTGCTGTAATATACGAAGGGATGTAGTAGAAGATGTTCAATTTTCTTACCAATGATTGGTTATAATCAGGCAACAAGATTGTTCAGGTAGGCTCAGGACCTGGCATAGCTAAAATGATGACAAAACTGCTCCCACACACAGTAGAAGGTATTTATTCCTTTAATTGAAGATTTAAACAACTAATTGCCCAATGAGCAGGATCTCAGATAGGGACCAACAAAAACAGACCAAAATACAAAAAACCAAGTACACAAATATACCCTTTATCTGCAAATGTTACCTGATAACCAAGTTTTAGCACATTAAAAAGGTTACAAAATTTAGAACACTTTTACAAAATTACTTTGAACCAATAGCAGAGGTGGCAGTTGAGCACCCACATTGGTCCCTGCCCCTGCAGTTCCAGCCTGTGCCTGGATAATATGGTGGTTGGAACCAAGGGCGAGGTACTTGGAACTTCAAGTTTCCAAAGACAGCTTTGTGCCTCAGATCAGTGCATGTAGCAATTCCAGCTTCCTGGCAGACCATGGCTGTCAACAGCGTTGTGGGTGCACTCACCACTCTATATGCCGCATTGAGAGAACTATGACTCAGAATAAATGCAAAAATAAAAAAGGTATAAAATTGACCCTCAAGAAGAATACTGCGATTTTAAAAACAGCCCAGCTTTAACTAAACAACACTAAGCAGAAAAAACAGAGTTACAGCAATATCACCTTGAGCACCAGGTTACAGAAGAACTGCTATGGATCTCGTCATGTGTTTTATTCTAATTACAAAAAGTAGTTGTCTTTGTCTTTACAAATATACCTGCAGTATTTCCACTTATGGACTAATACCAGATGCCCCTTTGAATTTTCTACCTAGTTAAAAGTAGGACGACTAACTTCTCAGTGTCACATCTGTATGTTGCAGCATCACTTTATCCCCCTGCTTTTAAAATAAAAATATGAAAAGTTCACCTAGTAAAACAATAAATGCAACTGGAAATAACTGCAACAAGAAAAACTGCACATCTATATTTTTTCCCTCATGTAGTTACAAATACCTAGGAAACCAATGCCTGTGATTTATAGACAAGACTTGGGACACAGAATCAAGTACTTAAACAACTGCAAATAGGTTTTTACAAAACATTCAGTTATCAAATATACAGAAATATCAAAACCCTGATTGCGGCTACAGACAGAGGGGAATACATCTACACTGAGGTACTCTAAAACCTTAAAGTGCACAACTGAACTGACTGCTCGTGTCTCCCAGCTTCAGCAAAGCACTTTGCCTACAAGCAGCATTTGTCAAGCACTAAGAAGTCAAACTAATACCACGTCTAGGAGTGTATTTGGGGGCTATGGCCTTACATCCATTTATATATCTATATCTACATCTATATAGATATATATATTTCTGAACATGACTAAGCTGTTAATCTCCAGCCTATGAGAGAAACAAGATGCAAATTCATCTTTGGTGTTTGAAGTCCAATGCAGTTAAGTGGAAGATGGACAAAAACAGATTAATGGTAAAACACCGTAGAGGTGTGTCTGAACCTTTGAAAAAATAGCACTAGCTGTGTCAGACTACTGAAAGCCTTGGCACCAGAATCCACTACCATGCACCAGCTGCTGCCCAACATTACATGGGGGCAGAAGAGTTACCATCTTTAGTTCATGCCTCTCAGCCTGAGCATAAACAAACTGTGTGATCAGTAAACAATTTAACTGTAGCTACTAACAGCTCCTCCTGTAGAGTAGAGAGGAGACAAGGGCAGAGTTTGGTGTGCTCAGAAGGGCCAATTCTATTGGTCAGAGCACCATGTTGCTAAATAGCTGGAGCTAGTTTTTAAAGACACAATTTTACCCTCAACATATACAAAGTTCTCCACTGAAGGGAAGACATCTCCAACACAAGGATGCACTTGATAAACAGAGTTAGGTTTAGTTTGGGATTGATTCCATTGGCACAAAAAGACTAGCCAGTCACATCTGTCTAGATAATACTAGCCCTACCTCAGTGCAGCGGACTGGATTAAATGACCTATGGAGGTCCCTTCCAGGTCCACACTTCTATGAGTCTGTCTCTCCTTTCTAGGCATTTTATTTTTCCCCTTCCTCTTTTTTTAAATAAACTATCACAATATTCAGGCTCCCACCTGACAAGTCATCTGCTTAAACACAGAAAAACAATAATATTAAAGACCACAAATTGTTTTCCTGTCACTGGAGGTCTGAATACTATGGAGAATAACCTTCTCAGGGTGGAATGTTAGCTTTCAGCACCATGAGTGATTTTTCCCTGGTAGTGAGGATGACTTGTCACAAGTGAACTAGTGGAAGACAAAGTGATCTATCTCAGGCAGCTCACATGGCCAGAGGCAAGCTATCCCTTTCACGCTGACTGGTCACTCACCTTGTGCTTCCTCTCCCTTTCACGCTTCCTGGCCACCTGGCTTCACCTCTTCATTTCTAGTATAAAAAGAAGCCAACCAAGGATCATCATCTCTATTATAAATGCTTGTAAAACCCACACATTCAAATAGGAGAAAAATAAATCTTCCACCATAGAAGTGATGTAACCTTGCCGTGGGATATTTTAATAAGTTGCCCAGCTTCTGAGTAGCCCACTATCATCCAAACCAACATCCTATGAACTGAACAATCCCACCTTTCTGCTACATCTTACAGACTGTGTCTATTGTAAGAGATCAGCTGAGGAATAACAGACCTACTGCTTTAGGGGCTTCCCTGACTTTAACTAAATCATCTCAAAATTGCCATGCCTGCTCCTACATTCTTAAACCAGCCAAAAGAGTTAGAAATTCAGCACTTCAAGTAAATACCCTGCCATGGAGGTGACACCCCTTGAGCGAGCTACACATTTGAAATTCCCCATTAGCCTCATTATTTGATCATAAGAGGCTAGTGGTGGCCTAAAGGAGCTGTGGCTGTACTTATTCGAATGCCCTGAAACACACAGCTGGAGGCAGGAAGTGCTGTATTTTCAAAAATACCAAGTGGCTTTAAACCTGGGAGGCTGCTGCTGTTCTGAATGTAGCTGTCAAAATCCGTCAGTAGCCACAACATTTAAAAAAAAAAAGGGGTTAGAAAAAGGCAAGAATCAAAAAATTTAAATCCAAGCAATAGTGCCGTGTTGAAAGGATGGGCCAACTGCATCCCTGTGATAACACCAATGGTCTCTTTCTAAAGACTTCACTGTAGTTACAGCAGGGGTGTCAGGCCCAGGGCATTTTGATAAGGGAATGCGAGCTAGATAAACAAACCTAAATAAACTTCAGACAAGCTTAGGTGATGGGAGGAGTGCTGTATGATTTAGCTCATCTGTTCCTATGAGATAACGTATATTCAAGTAGCGGACACTGCTCAATATCTAGCAATACGAACATTAGGGCCTGACCCTGCAATATGCTGAGTACCCTGGATGAAATCCTGGCCCCATTAAAATCAATGGCCAAAAAACTCCATTGGTTTCACTGGGGTCAGGACATCACCTCCTGCAGTCCCACTGACTTCAGTGGGAGTTGAGTGCTCTGCCTTTGAAGGATCACGCCTTTGTTAACACTGGTGCTTTCCCTCCACTCCTGCAAATGCTTCCGCAAGATGTGCTTATTTTACATACAGGAGTAGGAGTGAGGCTGTTCTGATCAATGAAGTTAAACCTGCTTAAGTGCTTGCAGGATCAGGGCCTGAGAGCCACACTGTAAACAGATATTCATTGCGAGTATCAGGGGCTTAGCTCTCAAAGGCGAACTCCTGCTGGAGACTGAAGGTAGGGAACAGGAACATGCATTTTGTTGGTCTGGGTAACAGGAATTTAAATTGATCACAACTGTTCAATGAGTTAATCTGCTTTTTTATCTAATTATGGCAGCATAGGTTATTCATCATATTTAATATATGCCACCAGGCACAGAGTGTGTCCAGAAAAGGGTTTACAAATTAGAATACAGATTGACGGGATACTCCTGAATGCAGTTGTAAATATATTTAATTAAATTGAGTGAAACTATTTAGAGAAGTCATTTGTGTTCCCTCTCCCCTATCAAAATCTGCCTTTGTAAAAGTTAAAAAAAAAATAAATGCAAGTTTGTAACTTTAATAATTTTTCTAGGCAATGAGCTCTCTCCTTGAGGTATAAATGGCTGTACCTTAACTTCAGAACACAATCGCAGGGTGACTCAGCAGAAGGGAGAGGTATGGTGGCTCTGTATACCATTACAGCTACGGCAATGCAACACAAGCAAGCTAAAAATCACTTTTTACAGCAAATTCTTGAGATGCAGCTCTGAAATACAACCAACATGAACTCAGATTTCAAAAATTAAAAGGAACACTGTCAAGATTTCCCCCCTTTCCACTTGCCTGTACAGTATAACATCTTAATACTGAACATTGTTAAAACTGAAGTAAATGGACACATTGAATTTGCTTTTCCCTGGTTATACTTGTTCTTTCTGCATCTCCGCATGCAGTTTTTGCAATAAGGTTAGTTAAATCAGTCCTGTGTCCTATGTGGAGGCAGGTATACCAGTATAAAGGTGTTTCTAGCAGTACAGCTTGTTATAGTAGCAAATGAAACAAGTTATGCTGGTATAGATACACCTTTACTCTGATATAACTGCCACCATACTAGAGTTGCACTGATTTAGTTTAAATCACTGAATACGGTGTGTAGACGCTTAGCGAGAGAAACCAGAATAGCAGTTTCTCTTCGTCTGTTCAATATAGAACACAGGGCAAAAAAATTTTTAAAGCATGAAATAAAGTTTAAAACTCTACACATGGGGATTTGTAATTTGTTTTCTCAGTCTAAACCAGGTTGACAGTGTCCCTTTAATTCTTATTTCTTTCTGTTCCGGGGCAACTTGAAGGACTAGATGAAATGCCACCCGTCACAATTTACACCCTGATTGATTTTCTAAAACAATTATTTCAACCTGATGGTTTTTCATGCATTCAAGTCAGAGCATCCTCAAAAAGTGTTACTATGCTGGGCTCAAACCAAACAGGTGAAGATCAACAGCAGCTGAGAAAGAAATAATCCAACTTAAAAAATAAATGTTAAAAATATATTTTGAATGATTCTTTAGTTCCCCATTATCTTCAATCAGCTTAAAGTAGTGCAACAGAACCTCACTAATTCACACAAATAACTGGGAGACCCACAGCATATTGCTTCACTCACTCACCAACTAGCAAAATTCAAATAAAAAAAGTTAAGCCAGGATGATGCATTACGAATTGGGCTTGGTTCACTTTCGGTTAGACTAGTAATTCAGCTTTTTCTTATACTTTATAATGTAATCAGTAAACGTACTGAAGGATACACAGCAAAAAGTCTTGAGAAGGGGACTGTACTGCCACTCTCTTTGCTGAGATGCAGACAGCGCCTGCCATTTTCTGGGGTAATTATATAGTGTGGGTTAGGAGGGTTCCATTGTAATCTGCATAAAATATGTAAGAAACACCAACTTCTCCGAGAATAAGGCCACTAATTTTGCCATTGACTACGGACAGTGAAAAACAGCAGTTGAAAGAAGAAAATCTTCACTCTATTGTAGAGATCTTTTGAGGCAAGAAATAGGGATGGGGGAGGGAGGGGAAGCAGACATGACACACTAACACATTGTCCTTTCATTCTCCTCTTTCTTCTCCAATATGAATACAGGTACCTCCGCTTCCTGTAAGTGCTACTTCTCAGGGAGAAATTTCAGTCTATTTTCTTAGACGGGAGTCTAAGCAAATCCACACCATATTTAAAGACGGGGACAGCACTGTAGAACAATATTACAAGTTTTCCATGAGCCATGGTCATGATAGTCTGATGTCCAGATGCCCAGATTCGATACCAGGGCCCATAGAAAGGATCTGAGATGGCTGGGCATAACATGTTGTTCAAATTCACTTCCGTGACCTGTGGAAAGGGACAATAACAAGTTTATAAATCAATCTTATATTGTGCTGTATTGACTAAGAAACCTAAAATGGGGATTTCTTAACTCCCCTAAAAATCAAAGTAATCAAGTTAGTATGTTTGCAATTCTCACTTACCTATTTATTCAGCACACAGTCAGATTTTCAGAAGTAAGGAAGCAGTTGTGCAACTCAGTGCATATGCAACTGCATGTCTAATTTGTGCATGGTAAAATGTGTTTGTGTGAATGGGGTGACTTACATCCAAATGACCACAAGTAGCCATTAGCACGTGCAATTGCCCAATTTGAGCACATAATTGCCCCAGCAAATTAGGCACCCATTTGCAACTAAACACTTTGGCCCAAATGTTTACTTTATGAGTAGTCACTTACCAGTCCCAGAATCTGTAAGATGCTAAAATGATAGACAAACATCAGGCCCGTGGATAACAGAGCCCACCAGAAATTGCAAAGTGGCTCTGCAGTGTAGATACCTTTAAGGGAAAAAAAAAAGTATTAATAATTAACTGAATTACTGTGATTCCACCTAGTAACTAACTTTCATGATAGTGAATACTTGAGAGACCCTTGTTTTTCACCTGAAATATACTCATCTTTTCCCTCTTTCTGATCCAGCGTTGAGGGCTAGATGTCTTAATTTGATCACTAAACACTATACAAGATATTAACTCTCACTAATCCTGCTTGTTTTCCACTGAAACAGGATTTCTCTTGGCCACAGAAGCAAACAGGGAGTGTTAATTTTACTCCATAAATATACAGTCTGATTTTCAGAGGTGCTTCAGTCAAGGTATTCAAGTATTACACCCATTGGAAGCAGGTGTTATCACTTTGCCCAGCTCATTCTACAGAGCGAACAGAACTAAACAAACAACAGTTACCACAATAGGACGTGTTAAATCACTGTAATGCAATTACACTGCAATGTGTGTGGATGTTGCTGTATTATCTGCTGATAACTATGCAGTTAACTTGCACCATCAATGCACAGGACGAAGGACTGTATAATCACAGCTCACTGTCTAGGGCTGCCAAGCGTCTGGTTTTTGACTGGAATGCCCAGTCAAAAAGGGACCCTGGTGCCTTGCTGACGAGGCTGCTAAAAGTCCAGTTGGCAGCGCAACGGAGCTAAGGAAGGTTTCCAGAAGCGGCTGGTATTTCCCTGCGGCCCCAAGGCACAGGGGCAGGAACAGGGGCTCTGCATGCTGCCCCCACCCCGAGCATCGGCTCTGCAGCTCCCACTGGCTAGGAACCACAGCCAATGGGAGCTGCAGGGGTAGTGCCTGCAGGCATGGGCAGCGCACAGAACCCCCGGCCCCTCTGCCTATGAGCCAGATATGTCAGCCACTTCCCGGAGCTGCCTGAGATAAGCATCGCCCAGCTGGAGCCTGCACCTCTCCCCCTGCCCCAACCCTGAGCCCCATCCGCACCCAAACTCCTTCACAGAGCCAGCACCCCACATCCTCAACTCCCTGCTCCCTCCTGCACTCCAAACCCCTCATCCCTGGCCCCACCCCACAGCCCACACCCCTCCCCCAGCCGTTTGCCCCCTCCCACACTCCAAACCCCTCAGCCCTATCCTGGAGCCCCATCCTGCACACCAATCTCCGGCCCCACCCAGTGAAGGTGAGTGAGGGTGGGGGAGAGCAAGCAACGGAGGGAGAGGGCGGTGCCTCAGAGAAAGGGCAGGGCAAGAGTGTTCAGTTTTGTGCAATTAGAAAGTTGGCAACCCTATGACACCGTCAAGTATGTCAGCTAATGAGAGGCTGCGCTCCACGAATGGAAAAGGCTGTAGAGGTGTGTCTGCCCAGAGTTTATCTCCACTGGAGAAACAAGTAACTGCACATTCAGCAGGATCACTTGTTATTGAAAAGACAACATTTCCCCAGTAATGCCTAGCTCTTACACACCTGAACCAAGGTCTTATGGCAGCCAAACACACTGTGACACGATTTAGGATCTACAGGACAGGAAAGCCTTTGGGAGTTCCCATGAAAGCATTCTTGGGCACAGTGCATCTGATTTTTTAATTAATACCCACTGGCTGTGCTATGTTTGGAACAGAAGCTGAATTAATGTGGTTTCCAAACCCCACAAACATACAAAATTTTCAATTAAAATAAAAAAAAATACTGAGGAGTCAAAGAAAATACAAATTGAATTTCTCATCTATGTTTCCATTGAGCAAAAATGTACATTAGCATGATATCACAGAGGCAGCGCAGCATCCACACATGATTACAAGAAGGTTATTGACCAGCTTCTAGCTTAATTAGCAAGTACCAGACTAAATATGCAGCAGAAAAAATAATCTACCCTGCTTCCTCCCAACAACTCAGAAAAAAACAACCCTAAATCAGCTGTTTAGCTGCCACATACATATGGCGCATGGTGTCTTCTCCTAGGTGTTATAATCATTTACACACTGCTTTCATGTATTTAAATCCTCACCACCATTTTACAATCCTTTTGTACATTGATTTCTAAAGTCCAAGACTGAGACTCAAATCCTGCGCTGTCTCCAAGGCATACGTGGTGCAGCTCAAGAGGCTTTATACCCCATTTTATGCCCCTCCTCCCAATCCTGCAGCTGGACAGACTGACTGATACCCGGAGTAAATTACAGCTGCGTCAGGAATGCTACTTTCTGTTCAGCTGTATAACACTATTACTGGCAGTCAGGAATCAACAGGGTATAGAACTGCTCCAGACACAACCCCAAAGCCTGGGGCTCGGATAGGGCTGGTAAGGAAGCAGCTATCTGCAGCTCTACTCCATCCCCCAAGCTGCTGGCCAGTTAAACCAGCATTACATCTTCTTTGCACCATCAGAGTCACAACACAGGGGGTCAAGGATTTAGCCCTTGGTGTGTGACCTCTCTCTCAAGCCTCTGTTCTGGGGACGATGTTCAATCACTTGGGGAGGGAAGGAACATGTTGTGTGTCCAGAACTGGTGTATGAATTTGAGGAGAAAATTAAACAAACAGGAAGAGGGGGAAAGGAAATCTATGATGTGCTAGAATGTCCAAACCGGAGTGGGGCGGGGAGCAGAAGGGCAGGAGGAAGGGGGAGGAAAACATCTCATTTCCCTAGAAGGCCGAAGTTAATCAGCACAGCTCTCAGTCAGGACAAGGAAGCTCATCCTGCTTACTGTGCAACACTGGAGTGTGAGCAGTCAGCATCACACTAGCCGTTCAACCAAACCTGAGCAAGGTAGAGCCCCCGCACCATTCAGGACAGACACAAAGCAGAAGCTGCAAGGTTGGCAGTGTTATGTGACCTTGCCTTGCCTGCCACAGTGAACGGGATCACAATGAGAGTGAACAAAATATGAAGACACACACACACACAAATTTCTACATAACTAGAATGGTGTATTTTTAAAAATATCCTGGTGCTGGTAAAGTGGAACTGGAATTCTACATTTACGGTCTCACACACACTGCAGCTGCTTGGACTGAACCTGCGTAATCTCTCTCTATGCCATACCATTAATTTTCCTGTTCTGAAAGACCACTTTGACAGGCAGTTGTCTCTCCGAGCCATGGCCCTGGGATGAGGCTGCTAGCATCAGTCAATGCCACAATACCTCAGACTAAAAGAACAGGAGTACTTGTGGCACCTTAGAACTAACGAATTCAGACTGTCACTTTTTGATGCATCAACCAGGAACTGGACTACAACTAACTCAGTTCACATAAACTAAACAGCCATTAGGTAATGGGCTAGACTGAAAACCGATGACCTTGAAGTGAAAGGCTCACTGTCCCCATTATCAAACTTCTGCACCATTCTAATATGCTCCCAAGTCCAATGAACTATTATTTCACTGCACAGGTAACTTATTTCCCCAGGTCATAATCCACATAATCATAATCTGATACAAACTTCTCCTCAAGGTATACAGATAGATTATAGGCCGATTACTGCATGTTGCTGAAGGTCAGTGATCACAGATCAAGCCACATGGGATATTGTTACAGCAGAAGGCAATCTGTGATTGAGTCAAATGTTTCAACCAGGTCTGCTAGTGAGATAGGCAGAAGAAATAATTTTCTAGCATCGGTTCTACAGACATTAGATCATTCTGGTAGCTGTTCTACCTGTGCTGGACCTCACCAAGTTTGTCAAGAATTCACGTTTTCCCGAGAATAGACATAATATGGATTTGGCAAGAACCAGTCTCTGGGGTGACAAATACCGTACAATAGTTCAATGTCCTGTGTTAACGAGATATTAATCGATCAGGTAAGAAGGGTGCTACCACAGGGTCCAACTGTAAAACAAGCTGGAACCAATTGGCTTCATAGCCTGAGCCAAGGGTGATTGCAAAAGATGTCTGTTAGCCAGCAGAACGTGTCAGCCTGGAAGTTCACTGCTCTCACGTCAACATTAGATGGCAGCAGATAGCTGTAAACTGATAAAGAGCGGGCGCCAGAACAATGCCACAGGGATGGCAGAGGTGGAGAAGACTTACTACACTGAGCCATTCCTGTTGCAGGACACAGTCCCAGATGGGAGGACAAACCCATACAAAATACTCCAGCAATCAAGCACTAAAAGAGAGCCTCCAAGAGACACTCTTAGACAATGCCTCAGAGCAAAACAAATATGGAATTACATGGGCTAAAGTATATATAAGGCTACAAGATCTCCAGTGAGATCAAACCAGAAGAGGGAAACATCAGAAACTTGAAAATATCTCAAGTCAAGTCCCAGGATGGGCGTACAGCATAGTTTGGTTTAGCTTCTTATGTACAATGTAGAATATATGCTAAGAAAACAAGATGTTTTCCATTCTCTAGTGCACTAATTAGAAGTCTGTAACATTCCCAACTTTACTACTCGTTGAGACATTAACATAAATGAATGGTTAATCCTGTGCACCTAACTGGAGTTCTTCAAGATGTACGTCCCTGTGGGTGCTCCACTTCAGATGTGCATGCATCACACGCACCTTCAATCAGCAATTTTTATTAGCAGTGCCCATTCGGCCCACACGTGCCCTACACTTCCTTCTCCACCACAAAATCCCAGAGAGAAAACCTCGAAGCAGAGAGGAAGGAGGATTGGTAGTGGAGAACCCATGAAGGGGACACGTCTTGAAGAACTCCAGTTATTGCACAGGGTGAGTAACCTCTCCTTCTTGAACAGCATCACAGAAGTAGAATGAGATCTTATGGAATGGAGGTTCCGAGGTTGTATATCGGGAGATTGATAATAGGAAATGATAATTCAGAAATCCAACTAGAGAGTCTCCAGGTGGAGATCGTATACCTTTTAGATCTGTCAGCAATTGACGCGAATGATGTGGGAGACTTCCTAATCCAGGCAGAAGGCTAATGCCCTCCTGACACTGTGTGTGTGTAAACTCGCATTCCTCTTGCTCTGCTGTGGTTTAGGAAGAAAAAAAATAAACTTCCAGCTAACAAATTAGACAGTGCAAGCTTGGCCAACTGAAGCAGACACATTGAATTCTCAGTCTCGAGCCCAGGCAGTTGACAAGGAACTGAGGAGATCTGCCCGCGTAGCCCTATGTAGCCTTGATACAGGGTACGTAGGGTGCATGTGTGTGCAGAATGAGTACTGATATCGAAAATCTCCTTCTGGTGCTCATATGCCTTCAATCAGAGAGCACCACCCATAGGGATGCTACTTGAAGAACTAAATTATTTTGTGAGGAGGCGGCAATGAAGGAGCTATCCCTGTTTCACCAATACCTTGCACTTAGATTTCCTCAAAGCTTCACAGTTAAAGTGCTTTACACTGACTGATTCATATTCACCTGGGGAGCTAGTGCTACAAGAGAGACCCTCCCCATTCATTAAGAACAGGGGTTCTCCCCAGGAACTCCATGCTTGGAGGCATCCAACACGACTATATTCATGGGCCGAAGTTTAGATAAAATTTGAAAACTTGAATGCAAAACTAACAAAAATTAAAAACTCCTGCAATCAAGTGTATTTTTACCACAAACCTTGGTCAAAAAGACAAGAAAACATAATCAACTGTCTTTGAAGTCACACGGTGGCAGGAAGAGAACGTGTTTGGCCGAGGCATACTTGTAAGTTCTTTGAGGCATGAAATGTCTTTTGGTTCTGTGGTGGTACAGCACCTAGCACAATGGGGTGCTGGGCCATACCAAGGGCTTCTCGGAGTTACCTCAAAACAAATAACAAACAGCAATAACAATCCCGGTGTGCTAATGGCAGGTAAAGCAAAGCGTTGCCTTAGAAGAACTGGAGACATAATGAAACAAGTTGTGCTTAGTTAGTTAACTCCAACCTATCAGATATCAGTAGGGTAATATGGCTCAAACTGATTGCAGACCTACCTCCTTTCCGCAGCAGATAGATGGGCACAACATAGAGCATCACATGCTGGATGTAATAAATTTCCACCTCGAAGGGAAGCTGAGGAAACAAGGAAAACATGAATAAGCATTTTTTATGATTAACAAAGCATCTCTTGTGAGCACAAAGTATGTTGCATAGCTATCCCTACACAGCACAGGGATCATTTCTCTTCTGGCTCCACCAAAATGCAGACACTTGCAGGCTAGAAGCAAAAGTAACAACAAGAGTAACATCACTACTTAGCAGGTTAGGTTAGGAAGGGAAGAACACCTTTTCCTAGTGAAACCGTGGGGAAAGTTATCTGTGTTGCAAGTCCCTGTGTTAAATAAACCACCACCACCATTTACTTTGTATCTCATCAACCTGAGACAGTGGTTCAACACTAACTCAGAAACTGTCCCAGACTGATGTTAAAAATCAACCATCCCTACCTGAGCTAAATCACTATGTGATATTTCTGGCCAAATTCCAACTGAATTGTCAGCCATCACATCCTCAAAAGCCACACTGCAATTACACTGTTTTGCCACCTACATGTGTTAATGAAGGGGTGGCAAGTGTATTAACCCTTGGCACTGGCCGTCTAGATTTTCCAATAGCAAATACAAAAACAAAACAGTAATACTTGCAGGCAGGCAACCCTGACAAGGGACAGCCCGGGAGAAAGACAAAAAAGGAACTCACTGAGCCAGTTCTCTGCTCTTCCTCAGTAAATTGCTTCTGTCCAATTACCAGCAGCATAAGGCACAAAACCTCTATGCTATTCAAAGAGAGAAGGAAGTATAACTCACTGCAAGGGATGACAAAGCACATACAAAGAAAGCCCACAACCAAATTGCAAGTCTGTGCAAAAAAAGTGAAGGAAAGGCCCACTTTGTAGACAAGATTCTTTAGAATACATAGAAAAAATGTAGAGAGCCACCTTACTTGTAAACGTCAAACCACCCGATTTGGTAAAATACAGCAACTATACACTAGTGCGTAATTGTGCCAGCCTGCTCTTAAATCAACAAAATTCACAGGAAGATGCACAAGTCTGGATTTTAACGTTGCTTAAGAGACATGGAAAGGAAATTCCCAGAACTTCAAATTCAAAATTTGGGGGAGGAAGACAGAGAGGAGCTGGATTCGAATACCAGAATCCATAACAGCCTCCATATTTACAGTTCTGGTTCACTTCCAAGGTCAGATATACCTGTTTTTCTGATCTCGTTCAGATGTGAAAATTGAACAATATTTACCATCATTTAGGCTGAAATCTCACAAGAACAGCTCAGCAAAATTTATACTATCCAACCCAAACCCAATCATTGGCCTTGGTTCAATCTCAGACCCAAACCGTAACCTGATGCTAATCCAGATCCAAACACTGCTGTTGTGGGTCCATCTGTATTAGTAATCAGAGTTATTATTCTTTGATTATTGGTAGAAAGGGGAAGCCTTCCCTAAAGCACAGCTCGCTCTGACATGGCATTGTGCTTGTAACGACATCATGATGTTAACTGGCAGCAGCATAACAACTTCTAAGTCATCAGGTGCCAATGCATTAAACATAGAGTTATGGATTCTCTGAAGAGGGATAAGTGAAGAGAGAGGATGGACTGAGAATGAAACTGTTTCAAATAAGATTTAATAGCACCAGAGAGACAGGATAGGAATTTATTGGCAAAAATCTTATTTGCACAAAATATTTTCTTTTAACCACACTCCAATGTAAGAATCTCCTTAAACAGGCAACTCTGCTAGCCCTGATTCATAATGGCTGACTATGCTCAGCACTGCCAGGGTCCTGACTGCAAACTCCAAGATGTTCATGCAACTGTTAGGGAAGTGAATTATAAAAATTCCATACAAATTCTCTTTTTAAATAGATTGTTCAAATAGTCTAATAAAAATATTAAACAATATTCCGCAAAGGCAAAGCATTGCAAGAACCCTTGGAAGTTTTCTGCATCCTAACCCTTTCTTCTCTCTTCTGGCTTATTTCCTGACAGACACTTGGATGTAAGGGAGCGAATCAGAGATCAATCAACTTGAAAGGAGCTTAAAATGGCTTTAGCAAATGGAAAAGGATTTGTAGCTCTGCCACTTGGACAGCCTGAGAATTAGAATAATAGCTCCAGATATAAACATGCAACATTTGCTCCTGCTGAGAAGCCTTCTCCATCCATTGTCTATGGTTTCATAAGGGCTTTTGCACTAGTTGAGTCAACATGAGGGTCAGTTATACAAACTCCACACTCAGGACACACTTGAGAACAGAGAACAGTTTGTTTTGTTGCAACAGTGTTTACAGTTTTTACTGAATTAAACAAAACGACGTTTTCATGCCATGAAAGATTGTTTGTTCTGAGGTCTGACTAATTATGCAAAAGCATTTCCTGGTGTGGCATAGACAACACAGACTTCCTTTCTACACAGTAAGGCATCTAAATGCCAAAAAACAGACTTACACTGTATAGCCAGGCTACAACAAAGAGAAAGAACAAAACAAAACACGAGAGGAATTGTAAAGCTGTACAGAACAACTGATTCACCTCACTGCTAGGATTTAGCAAGTGTTTGCTTTGGATGTGTTGCTTGCTCCATGAAACACTTAGGCACCAAGAACTAAGATGGTGACACACTTACTAGTGCATACCAAGTGAAGAGAGCAATCCAATCCTGCCAATCCAGAATTTAAGGAATTCTGCAGGTAACCTCTATTCACAAGTTTTACCATGCCCATTTTATAAATCAAGGGAAGGCAGCACTGCGGAGGCGTCCTACTCACAGCATACAAAATGAGATGGGTGATGAACACTCTTTGCTTGAGTTGATTTGGCTCTGAAATGTGAACATGAACATAAAGCATGGTAAGCAATTGCAAGCCAAAAGGTTCAAGGTCCCTAAACCCAGACCTAACAAGCTGAAAGGGGACCACCACGGCCGCCCAGAGAATTCAGGGGGTGTGGGACAAAACAATTTCAGGGGCCCCTTCCATAAAAAAAAGTTGCAATACTATTCTCATGGCAGCCCCTGCGAGGCCCAGGGCCAATTGCCCCTCTCCAGGTAGCCCTGGGGACCACCTCTATGGGTGCCAGGCCCCCGTGGGTTTCTCCTCTCACTGAGGGAACCAAAGCCAGACCTCCTGAGGATGGTGTTAACTTTAAGGAGCAAAGACGTCCCCGGCAATGGGCAAAGGAGAGGCCCAGGCCACTGTCCCTGGCCTCATATCTACCTCCCAGCCCCTGGGAGCTTCACACTCTCTGGTGACTGAGGTGGGCTGGACATTATGTTCTGGCTGCCAGTCCCAAACTCCCCTCTCCTTGCAGGTTACCACCATCGCTCTCCCTGCCTCCCAGGGGCAATAGTAAGAAAGGGATATAGCTAGCCTCCATGTCAAGAAATCTTTCCCAACAGTAGAGTCTTCAGAGCAGGCTCCTAAGAAAGCAACAGAAACCCAACTGCCTGGGAAAATTCAAACTAAACTGGGCAAGACATTAGACAGAATACTATAAGGAGCAACCCTGAACTGACAGGGAGATGGACTGGATGACCAAGTAGATCCTCACCATCTAACTTCTATTCTCTGGTGTGCTCCTGCACTGTGACTTGGCATTTACCTCTTTTGACACCCTTTTAGCACTGATGCATCACAGTTAATGCCATTTCTGAAAATAGGACAGAACATCAGACATTTTTAGCTTCTGAATGTAAAAGTGGTTCTCCTAGGATTACCGTGTGAGGTACACACGATGTCAGAGGAGGTGAACAGAGCTCCCAAATGCTGGTTGTTGTACAATGTACTATAGCAGCTGAGAGAGAGAACAACTTGATGTAAAAAGCGCTGAGTCACAGGAGACAGGACCCACTAGCCATGGAAAAACTAACATACTTTAAATGGCATTAGGAAGAGACTCTTCCAACTTGATTCCTGTTCTTAGAACATTCAAACAAGCAAAGGTCCAAGAAGACGGTATAGATGGATGAACTGTCACCTTCTTCTACTAGCAGATATTTCATCCCTCTCTAACCATCTATTCCAGGTCCCCATAACTGTTAAAATGAAAGCAAACCACAGCCCACATTACTCAAATAACCAATAAAATGTCTCTCCTTTTGAAGATTACTGGCTTTGTTGCTTGTGATTTCAATATTAAAACATATGGATATTGTGGAGTTCAGAAATTTCTTGGGAAATTTACTGTCTACCCACAGAATTTTTAACATGGATAGCAAATTATGAATTGTTTGTTTTATAACAAATTGCCACACACACAGACACACACACAAACCTTCTGCATCAAACTAGCCCGTGATCAAAATATGCTGATGTGAAGCTTTGGAAAATTTACTCTCAAACTATTCAAGTGTTATATTTTCTACCAAAATTTGCTTTAGAACATAATTTGACATATTGTTTTTTCAGTAAAGAGCATAACTCATAATGCCACATCTGCAGCTTGTCCCTAATACTAGCCCAGCATGATGCAGATTCAATGTAGCCCTCCCCAGGACACATGCTAAAGGGTTTATTGGATAGCTTCCAAGAACAGAGAACACATTACAAGAAGTCTTGCAGCTCTCATCCCACAAAAGGGCAGGCTATGGACGACTAGTGAATTTTCTACTTCATCTGAACGCATGGCAGCCTTGTTACTGCTTGGAAAGGAGAAGCAGCGTGTGATGCATGAAATTTTGAAGGACGGCCTCTCATCTAGGATTCCCATCAGATTTACACAGTGGTATAGCAAAAAGAGGAGTCACTGGCATGGAGGGCAGTCTTCTGTGCACTCAAGTTCTTGTGGCCCTTAGGCAGGCTGGCTATAACCCTAATGAATAACTTGATGAAGTCTTTCAATTAACTACATTAGGCTTTGGAACCAGCCCTTACTGCAGGAACCTTGGACAGCTGAGCATCTATCTATTGGTCTAGTGATGGCTACGAATGGCTTTTTCTACAATGAAGAAACAGTTGTCAAATATTCAGGATAACCACCTTATAAGGTACATTTACACTGCAAAAACAAAAAAACCCAAACCACATGCAGCAAATCTCAGAGTGCGTGTCTACAGACTTGGACTTGTGCTAAGGGGCTAAAAATAGCAATGTAGATGTTCCCATGTGAGCTGGAGATTGGGCTCTGAGACTCACCCCCCTTGCTGGGCTATAGAGCCCAAGCTCCAGCTTGAGTAAGAACATTTACGCTGCTATTTTTAGCCCTGTGGCACAAACCTGAGTCTGCAGACCTGGGCTCTGAGACTTGCTGCCACAAGGTTTTGGAGGGGGTGGGGGGTTTGTTTGTTTTTTCGCAGTGTAGCCCAGACACCTGCAAACTAAAAGTTATTTGATGAGTGCATTTGGATAGTAGCAAGTATTCTATAAATACAGCTTAACTGAGTCCTGCAAGGAGTTGGACTTCTCCAAGAAGCCAAAGCAGATGATTTGCCAAGAAACTGACATATGATACCAGTTATTTCCACAGGATCTGCACAACTCTCTGGCCTGGGCACCAGGCAGGCAACCTCACATGAATCAGCAAGGGTATTTCCCATATTTTAATGCGGGGGGAGGGGGAAGAGAGAAGAGAAAAAAAACTGTTAAAATATTGCTAGCATTAAAGTCTGTAGAAAGCAGGACCCTTTATAATAAAGAGCATCAAGGGTGTAGAATGGTGCCAGCTGCACAAGGACATTTGTACTGGATTCTGAAGCAGCACATTCATTTAACATTTCTTTACATCAATTCTTTTTCTGATATTTTACAGGCAAACTGTTTTATTCAAATTTCCTGCCACACTCCTAGATATTCTGAACTAACTTATGTAAATGCTGATGAACCCTGACGACAATCTCAGTTTCATCCAGGCATCTCCACCAACAGTTGTCCTCAGGGCTATTCTGCTGCACAAACCATCTTATTTCGGTAGAGAGAAGTATAGTATCAATGTTTTCAATTAGGATTTATTCAGCAGTTTCATCCAACTCACACTTTCAGTTAGCAAGGGCCAGAGTGGTGGAGACCAAGAGGCTACACCTGCTACCAAAGGGAAGTCCTAGTATGCATGAGCACAGACTAGGGAGCAAAAAAATGAACATGTATTTGTGAACGTACTGTAGAAAAGAAAAATCGGGGGGGATTCAGGTAACAGAAGAATGAGAGCTGCCCCCGTCACACTGGATAACCAAAAAGTATTTTTGCTAGTGAACAAAACCCAGAAAAGTCAAGATAGGTCATAGTCCCAGAATTCAGATTCTGCCCAAATTTTGGAAACATCCAAGGGGATTTGGTCTTAGTCCATCACTACCAGAAAAATGAAATTGACCAAAAAGCTCAAGCTAGTTTTGCTGTCTAACTAGCAATGCTAGGCAAGGTTGATCCCAACAGTGTCAACTGTAGAGGTTCTTTTTTTAATCTCTATTATTATTTTAAATACTTGACCTGCACCAGTGATTGGTGTTACCGAGACACAACAAAAGACTGTTCTCAGTGGTACCAGATGACAGAATAAGGAGTAATGGTCTCAAGTTGCAGTAGGGGAGGTTTAGGTTGGATATTAGGAAAAACTTTTTCACTAGGATGGTGGTGAAGCACTGGAATGGGTTACCTAGGGAGGTGATAGAATCTCCTTCCTTAGAGGTTTTTAAGGTCAGGCTTGACAAAGCCCTGGCTGGGATGATTTAGTTGTTGATTGGTCCTGCTTTGAGCAGGGGGTTGGACTAGATGACCTCCTGAGGTCCCTTCCAACCCTGATATTCTATGACAAATGCAACAACACTTAACCACATACTTAACTTTGCCTATGTGAGTCATTTCACATGGGAAAAAGTTCAGCACGTGCTTAAGTGTTTATGGGACAGAGCCCGAGATGGTAAATGCGGTAAATTGTCCTTCAATCTGCAGAATAAGTGTTTTTTCCCCCTTGAGGCATCACTAAAAAAAAACAAAAAACAAAAACAAAAAAAACCACCTCTACAATACAATGATGTTTAGGACAAATCCTTTAGAATACAAAAGTAGTTCATACCTCACTAAATAAAGGTCAACTAAATAGAAAATCTAGGACACTCAATGTGGCAAATATAATCGTGGTCCCATGGACAGCTTCACAGTAAATACTGATCCAAGTTTGACTCTGTTACATATTTAAAATGCACACATCTCTGGATCCAAACAGTACAATAACTTCTGGGAGAGCCATAACTGCACCATCCATCCCAGCAGGCTCAGCAAAGACAGCGAACCCACCACCTCCAGACTTGTCCTATTTTTAATTTCATCCACAACAACATTTTCAGGACACCAGCTGACAAAACAAAGCTTTAAATCCAGCAGAGAGATTTTCTCTAGTCTTGTTAATACAATACGAAGGGTCACGCAAAACCAATTACTGCCCAAGTACTTTCAGTCTTTGTGACAGCTACACTGGAGTCTACTCACTATGGCTGCAATACTGCCAACTGATCTGCGTAGGTGAACCTCTGCACCCATCTGGCACCCTACTAACAGAGTTCTTCTTCGAGTGCTTGCTCATATCCATTCCAGTTAGGTGTGCGCGCGCCGCGTGCATGTTTGTCGGAGAAACTTTTACCCTAGCAACACTCGGTGGGCCGGCAGGTTGCCCCCTGGAGCGGCGCCACTATGGTGCCTGATATATACCCCTGCCGACCCAACCGCTCCTCAGTTCCTTCTTACCGCCCATGTTGGTCGTTGGAACAGTGGAGCGCAGCTTAGCTGACCTCCGCTTCCCTAGCTACTCGTAGTTCTTGTGTATTTAGATATATAGTTATAATCCTTTTATATATATATATTTATCTATATTTATGCGTTTTTTATTTGCTAGCATAGTTTAACCATAGTTAGCGGGGTTCGGGGAGTAGCCCCTCCCCGCAACCGGTGCCGGAGCCCATGCCTGGCTCACCAGTTCTTAGTCCATGCTTGGCCGGCCTCCGGCCGTTGCTGACAGGAGATCCACACGACTCCTGTTTACGGTGCCTTGGGG
>NC_133776.1:87712257-87721593 GCF_003597395.2 Chelonoidis abingdonii
CAGGGGTATATATCAGGCACCATAGTGGTGCCACTCCAGGGGGCGACCTGCTGGCCCACTGAGTGTTGCTAGGGTAAAAGTTTCTCTGATGAACGTGCACGCGGCGCGCGCACACCTAACTGGAATGGATATGAGCAACACATCTCGAAGAACAACAGTTACAAAGGTGAGTAACCGTCTTTTCCATACATCTGTAACTGTGGAGTGGCTTACATGATCAAGGACTAACCTGTGCCCTTTTTTTCATATCATAGAACAGTGGTTCTCAACCAGGGGTACACATACCCCTGGGGGAGATGGATCTTCTGAGCGGTACATCAGTTCATCTAGTAATTTGCTAGTTTTACAACAGGCTAATAAAAAGCACTAGTGAAGTCAGTACAAACTGAAATGTCATACAGACAATAACTTGTTGATACTGCTCTATAGACTATACTATACACTGAAATGTAAGTACAATATTTATATGCCAGTTGATGTATTTTATAATTCTATGGTAAATATGAGAACGTAAGCAATTGTTCAGTAATACTGTGCTGTGAGACTACTATATTTTTATGTTTGATTTCATAAGCAAGTAGTTTTTAAGTGAGGTAAGACTTGGGGGTACACAAGACAAATCAGACTCCTGAAAGGGGTACAGTAGCCCAGAAAGGTTCAGAGCCACTGTCATAGAACACAAAGCATCGTGGGCTCTCATATTTCTTCTCTCACTCTGCTGAGTCCATACATTGGTACATGAAAGTCTGAATTTCCTTCATTGCCTTCCTTCTCTCTCCATCACACAGATCTTTTAATTCACCTTACTTTCTTATAGATTGTTTGAAATAAGCAAGGAATGTTAATATCTTAGAGCAGTGGTCTCCAAAGTGGGGTGCGCAAGAGAATCCTTCGGGGTGCACGGCAGGAGGAGCGGCGCTTCGGCAGTTCAGGCAGGAGTCCAAGCTCCCTTTTTTTTGCTTCAGCAGTTTGGGCAGGAGTCTGACCGCCCCCCTCCCCTTTTTTTTTTTTTTTTTTTTTTTGCGCATGTTTGGGTGGCAGGGGGTGCATACTCAAAAATTTTACACTGATAGGAGTGCGCGATCAAAAAAGTTGGAGACCACTGTCTTAGAGAATGGATCATATCTTAAATAAGAACAAAAGTATCCCCTACTTCCTGGAAAGAAAACAAGTGCTCTGATGAACATTCACTTTGAAGAAAAACTCAACTGTTTTGTCTCCGTCCAACAAATATTTTGATGCATTATGAGACTGACTTCCGGCTGCACATGCTCAGGAAATAGCGTTACAAATGCTCACAGGAATGTTCAGCTAGTAAAGAAACAACATAAATTGATACGTCTTTTACCAAGGCTAGTCAGTGTTGGCAATTATATACCATGTGGAGAGGTTATCTGCCAAGGTAGGTAAACGTATGTTTGTTTGTTTTAATTCACCTCCAGAAACAGACCTGATAGTTAAAGTTGTACTTTTTCACATCATCATGCTAGGTACCCATTGCAGTCAGAAATTTTTAATGAATAGAGTCACTGAAAGGTTAGCATTTACCAACTGAGAAAGCTTTCAATTGGAACGTCAATGAACATCTCAACTCTTTACTATTTCCATTAGCAATAGCCAGACAAATCAGCATAGCTATGAAAATACTGGGATTTTATTTTAAGGAAGAGTTCTGACCAAAATACCACAAAGATCTGATACTGATCCAGAGATTCATAAAAATTTCCTTTTCAGAAGAATGTTTGTTCATTTGCTGGTTTACGATTAAACTACAATATACCTCTCATAGGAATACTTACAATGCCTTTGAATACTTTTGGTGTAGCTTAAATGTCATTCATTAAATTAGGATCCAAACAGACTATTGTGGGCATAAAGGGAAGCTCAGAACTTTAAACAGGTTACATTTGGAACAAGAGTGCCAGTGATTCATTTAGTAACTTTTCCTTTGTGCAAAAAAAAAAAAAAAAAATTGTGCAATATCAGAGGTGCTGTGTCTTTCTCACCCTTTGTAGGATGTATTTAGAGATTTTTTTTTTTTTTTTTTTTTGAGTGGAGAGAGAGAACATTACCAGACTGGATATGTTCCTCAATTCAAGAAAATAAAAAAAAAAAAAAAGCATACTCTCGCATATATTAGTAAAAAAGTTTTTTCTAGGATAGTCTTTTTCCTCTGGAAAAAAAATGTTAAATTTAAGAAGGAAGGGAGAGATTACCTTAAATTTGAGGGCCCAGTTATCTAATACCCAGCCCTCACTGGAATAGCCATGCTTAGTTTAGTCACCCAACAGCCAGTTCTCTGCAATACAAAACTAAGCTGGCCAATTCTCACGCAACAGATCAGTGGCAAAAACCACAATAGAACACGTCTCTAGAGTCTCAGTCTCTAGCTCTTATGTATCATGCTGCAAACATTATGTCTATAGCTATAACACAAGAATTAGGGGTCAACAAATGAAACTAATAGACAGCAGGTTTAAAACAAACAAAAGGAAGTATTTTTTCACACAACGCACAGTCAACCTGTGGAACTCTTTGCCAGAGGATGTTGTGAAGGTCAAAAGTATAACAGGGTTCAAAGAAGAACTAGATAAGTTCATGGAGAATAGGTCCATCAATGGCTATTAGCCAGGACGGGCAGGGATGGTGTCCCTAGCCTCTGTTTGCCAGAAGCTGGGAATGGGCGACAGGGAACGGATCACATGATGATTACATGTTGTCCATTCCCTCTGGGGCACCTGGCATTGGCCACTGTCCAAGTCAGGATACTGGGCTAGATGGACCTTTGGCCAAGCAGGGTCAGACCATTCTTATGTTCTTACATGTTCCCAAATTATTTACATTTCCTTTCCCACCTCCAGTACAATATTGCTAATTCTTAAAATAGAAAATTCACCAACTGAGCCATTCACGCAGTAGCCTGAATACATAAAACATTACAGGATATTATCATCTTGAATCCTGCCATCCGCTGCTAACTCCTTGGCACACACTCACTAGTCTGTAGAATAATATTTATCTTTCACCTCACATGTTTTACCACTTGCTGTTGTCAGTACCCTAGAGTGCACACAGCACTGTAATACACCTGTCATTTTCTGCTGCATCCCATTTACTTCATCTCTGTATTCAGCAATGGTTTGTTGATGCATGTCTGGCTGGGCAGGTTGCTGAAATTGCTGATAAATTAGCAGGCTGCTCAAAAGAGGACTTTAGCTCAGCATTAAACATCTGTTGCCTATGAGATGTCTGATACATTTCACAGCTGTATATCATTAATTATTTATATTGTCATAGTGCCTAGGAACCACTCGTGGACCAGAACCCCAATGTACTGGGTGCTATACACTTCGATTGTATGCTCTGTTTGTAAGACTAGATACAGACAGACAGATAGGGAGTACAAGGAAACAATATTAATCAACATGATAAACAGCGTTCTCAGTACATCCACGGCCTAACAAGTTTTTCCTACAGGCATCATGGCAAAGGAGAGTTTTAAGGAGAACAAGGAAGTGGCTTTGCAGATATTTAGGTGGAGTTCCTCACAAGTGCGAAGGGCAACATGGGAGAAAGCACTGCTTGTTTGAAAATTTAACAAATGGCCAATGGAAGGTGGCACCAGGGACTGATTAGAGGCGAAAGTCAACATTTCAACAGTGAATGACAGATATAGATATGGTGGGAATAGGCTGTTAGGGCCCTTAAAAGTGAGGACAAGTAGTTTATGTTTGATGCGATAGAGGAGGAGGAGCAGAGGGAGTCAAAGAGGGGGGGTGCCATGGTCAAAGCTACTGGCTAGCAAAATGGTATTTTCAGCCCCTTCTATGAAAGGACACGAGTGAGGTAAGACTGCATTTGTCAAGGCCAGAGAAAAGGACATTACGGAAATTCAAACATGATGAGAGCCTGGATGAGAGATTTAAAACTACAGATGGATAGGAAAGGCCTTGCCTTAGAGATATAATGCAGAAAGAATCTAAGATTTAAACATAGCCTGGATGTGAGGACCTAAGGGGTCCCTGTCAAAGATGATGCCCATGTTATGGGCCTGAGAAACAGGCAGGACAGTGTGTTGTCCAGAGTGGTCAAGAAAGGTGGTGGGGGATCAAGGGTTCCGTTTTAGCCATGTTAAACTTGAGCTGACAGCTGGACATCCACGAAGAGATGTCAGAGGAACAGGCAAATATTTTAGCTTGGACAGACAGAGACAAGTCTGGAGTAGAGAGTTAAAGCTGTGAGTAATCAGCACAGAGCAGAATAGTAGTTGAATTTGTGTTTGTGATGAGACTACCTAGCAATAACCTGTAGAGGATGTGAACCAAGGAGAAAGCCCCATGGAACCCACACAAAGCTGGACAGGTGATAAGGAGGATCCTCTAGAGCAGGGGTGGGCAAACTTTTGGCCCGAGGACCACATCTGGGTATGGAAATTGTCTGGCAGGCCATGAATGCTCATAAGATTGGGGGTTGGAGTGCAGGAGGGAGTGAGGGCTCCAGCTGGGTGAGCAAGCTCTGGAATGAGGCTGGGGATGAGGGGTTAGGGGTGCAGAAGAGGGCTCTGGGCTGGGACCGAGGGTTTCAAGGGCAGGAGGGGGATCGGGGCTGGGGCAGGGGAGGTCAGGCATGCTCCAGGCAGCACTTACCTCAAGCAGCTCCCAGAAGCAGCAGCAGCAAGTCCCCCATCCAGCTCCTACGCAGAGGCGCTGCCTCGTCCACAGATGCCGCCCCTGCAGCTTCATTGGCCACAGTTCCTGGCCAATGGGAGCTGTGGGGGCAGCGCTTGGGGTGGAGGCAGCATGTGGAGCCCCCTGGCTGCCCTTAGGTGTAGGAGCCAGAGGGGGGACATGCCGCTGCTTCCAGGAGCTGTGCAGAGTGGGGCAAGCTCCCAACCCCACCCCCCGGCTGGAGCAGGGCAAGCCTCAGACCCCGCTCCCCAGCAGGAGCTCCAGGGCCAGATTAAAACATCTGGAGGGCCAAATGCAGCTCCCAGGCCATAATTTGCCCACCCCTGCTCTAATATGATTAGAGTGGTAGAAGGAGAACCAACAGAGAAGAGTCACAGAAACCAAGGGAGGACAAGATTTCAAGTAGAAGAACATGCTTGATGGCGTCAAAGGTGGCTGAAAAGTCAAGGAGGATGAGACTGGAGTTCTGGTTCTGATCTTTGGCTAGGTCGCTAGAAGGAATTCATTTGAGACTTTGGCAAAGGAGACTGCACTGGAATGAAAGGGGCATGCCAGATTCTAAGAATGGAGCTGGTGGAGAGAAAATCCAGACAATTGTAGACATTCAATGAGCTTAGAGAGGAAAGATAGAAGGGAGATGCTGTGGTAGTTGGAGAGGCAAGTGAGGTTGGGGGGAGGGTTGGGTTTTTTCTGTTAAGATGGGCACTACTAAAGCATGATTGTATTGTGAGGGGAAAGTGCGAGATGAAATTGAGGTTAAAAAGAGTAAGGTAAAGGATGAGGGTGGGCGCGAGGGACATCAGGAGACAAGATGGGGTCACTTAGGCAAGCGTAGAGCAGCTGGAATTGCGGGCAAGAGATTCAGTTAAGCTGAGGAGTTGTTTTGTTAACCAGATGGCAGAAATGAAAAACAGGAGAACAAATCTGTAGTGGAGGGAGGAAGTCCACCTGGTCACAGGACGACCACAGACACACCACGTAACACATATGTCTAAGCAACGCTGGAATCAAACTCCATTCCCGACAGTCAAATTCTTTCAAGAAAGGGTCACATAGGAGACAAAAAGTCTGTGTGTGAATTCTAATTTATTGTAATTCTATTAAACTTGAAGGAAATTACTTGAGTACCTTTAGGTCAATGATCCAAATTCTCTGCTAGTGTAAATGAGTGAAACGCCATTTAAATTTATGGTGCTGCCTTCATTTAGACCAGCAGAGAATTTGGGCCACTGTAGCAGACCTGCAAAACAGCACCCATATAATCCTACACCAGAGAAGGATAGAAAATAGAGACCAGCGCTACATCGTGCAAGATGCTAAACCATAAATGTGTTTTAGGCTTACTTAAAAGGTACATGATACAGGACAAAAGGTCTTGGGATCCTCCAAACATAATTAGTCACAGAATTTCACGTGAAATTGAAAGCATCTGAATATTCCCTGAAGACTCTCCAGTGCCCCCAAACAAGTAATATGTATCCCCACTATCCACCACCACTGAAAGTGAGGTGAACCTTAGATTAGAAGAGTCTGGTACCAAGTATCTAATCTTGCATGTTTTCCAATTAGCAGGTGTCTGTGTCTAAATTTGTAGCAGCTGTTCAACACTGGGGCACTTTTTAAAAAAAACTTCTTGTAGGAACAACACATTTTATTTTAACTTACTCTTGGTGTTAAATTGAATTCCTGCAATGATTTCCTCTCATGATTCCATGTTACAATGCAACTGCACAGAACTAAGAACAAATGGAAGAACAGACAAGCAATGATGCAGATTTAACTCCATTTGGACAGTTCAGCTACAACATACTCAGGGTAGAATCCAGTTTGATACAATGTATGTCAGTATGACTTAGTAACACCTGCTAACACTCTCCAACTTGGAATTATTGTCTTTTTAGGTGGAGAATTGTGAGTAGGCAGATTTTTTTACTTCAGAATGGGACAGGCGCATTTTAAAGCCTCTCTACCCACATTACTGACACACCACCAAAACCAGAGAATTTCATTTTTACTTTTCACTATGTTGATACTTTACTCCTGTAGGATGAGCCTGGTCAATTTCACTCCCTAGTTCTCACCCACTAAGAGGTTCCTGACACTGCACTGGTAACTTACAAACAAGGGATGAAATCTTGGCCCCAGTGAACTCGGTAGCACCAAATAAATTGAGTGTAAATTCTACTTGAAATCATAGGTTGTATTTAGGTTTAAATTATGGATAGCAGTCTAGTCCAGCCTTCACACATTTTAAGCATATATTTATAGATTTAAACGTACATTTGATTATTTTCTTTTTAGCAGCAGACATATTTCTTACTTATGAAACATTATAATTGCCAGAACTGCTCCACTGTAGGAATTGGTATAGGTAGTTATCCTGATTAGAAAGGAAGAGACAAATCCTGAAGAAATTCAGTGTATTCAGCCTGTAATGAGCACAAACATCCAGAGCTCTAAAAGACATGCTTATACTGAAAGTGGAGTCCATAAGCAGCAATTAATGCCTCACAAACTATCATGAACAGTAATAAAATTTTCATAATCTATGGTGTTGTGTGTTAGCGGCTATTATTATCACCATAACACCTATTATTTACACCAGGAGTCATAAGCAAGAGCATTTTAAAAAACAGCTGTTTAACAGAAGTGAAACATTTCACAACTCTAACAAGCTGCTCAGAATACATTTGAGACATTATGGATGGAGGGGAGCAGACAGAGATGGCAGAACGTGGACACGTTTGCAGAGAATCTTTATTACAGAACTAAAGACTCAAAACAAAAGATTTTAACGATGAGGACTCCGATGAAACCACCACCACTAACTGGTGTGAAATGATTCTGCTGCTGCTCCACACTCCTCTCCCCACACATATGGGAGCCCCTGAGCAAAGCCCAGGTCTTAGTGCAGGAGCGAGAACTATCTTCTGTTACTAGAAGCTAGATCCCTGGTACCTTTGAATAAAAGAATCGAGTAGAGAAGAGGTAGGGGATGAATAGGAGAGGGAACGTATAACTAACAACTCCAGCAAATACCCACACTATGCATTCTACTTAATCAGTTTTCTGAGGACTTATTAAATAACTATGTCACAGCTAGCTGCAAAATTTCAAAAATCACACAAAATTTTGACATAACATAGAAATGAAAAATTTTGCCACTATTTCCCTCCCCAGTTCTCCCAATTAGCTCCCATTTAAATCATCATCATCACTCAATCTTTTGCTGCTCTACACCTTGAAAATAATTCACCGTTATGAACTTCTTGTTCTATTTCAAAAAGTAGACACAAAACAATTTAGAAGGAGCCAGGACCCCTTCTGCAGAACACCACAAAAACATTTATCAGATGGCAATAAGAGTTTTGCTCAGTAGCACAGAAAAAAATACATAGAATATAGTTTAAAGTTACTACCACAGTAGTTTACGAGCTAATGCCCAGAAGCTATGACTATTTGTCAAATTTTCAATTGCTCATGCATTGCTTGGCCTGTGCGCCATGGTCTATATTCTGGAATTACTGGGTCTCAAAGGGGATCTGCTGCACGCTGACTATACCAGGATTTAAATGTGCAGATCTTCTTACTCAGGTAAAACTCTTATTTTTAATGCTTAAGTGAGATTTAAGTGGTGTTTAGGCCATTTTCCAGCACTCTACATAGAGATGAATTTCAAACCAAGTGCGCCAAACCCAGCATTTAAATTTAAAATTATTCTTTTAGCAGCAGCATCATATGCAGCATCTTTAAACAATCCTGCTCTAAAAAAATATATTTAACATTATTCATTTCAAGACAGAAACCTTAATTTCAGAAACACTTTACACTGTCCTAGATGGTCATGTTAACTATGATTTCTGAATCGGTAAGATAAGCACACTTCTAAATTTAAGCACGAGTAATCCCATTACATTTATTTGGCAAACCCCGAATGCCAGCTTCAAGCAGAACGGCTCCACTGTAGAAATTAATGTGCACAGTTATATGCAAAGCAATTCAGCATTAGTGTTCCTCAGCTGCTTACTTCTCTTATACTCATACCTCATTTGTTCTTACCACTTAACAGTGACTCAATCTGATTTTGCATCACCTAATCCTGTGATTCTTAGCCTCTTCAGGTTGGTGACCACTTAGTCAAAGTCAAAAAGTTTCATAACCCCTTATATTTACTATAAAAATAAGAATAATAAATGGATTGGTGATAATGATAAACCTAGCCTGAAGGATAAGCGCGTGCAAGGAGAAGGAACAAGATTTGTTCGTTCCAAGAGTTATTTGGGGAGAGGGATAGCTCAGTGTTTTGAGCATTGGCCTGCTAAACCCAGAGTTGAGATTTCAATCCTTGAGGGGGCCATTTAGGGATCAGGGAGGGGGGGAATAAAAAAAGGTGGGGATTGGTCCTGTTTGAGCAGGGGGTTGGACTAGATGACCTCCTGAGCTCCCTTCCAACCCTGATATTCTGTGATTTCTTTGCTTTAGGTTGTAACAACATTTTCAAAGGCTCACAACCCATCAGTTGAGAAACACGAATATAACACTGCTCTACAGCCAAAATGCTTCTGAAATAAATGTTGTCAAACTTTACTAATTCTGGGTCACTGAGAATGAAAATGATGCTTAAAATTGTTGATTGGCTCTAGTCTAG
>NC_133776.1:87722795-87735400 GCF_003597395.2 Chelonoidis abingdonii
ATAAAATGTAAAAACTTAAATATCTTAGAAACAGTAGCCAATCAGTTGTTTTAATTGTCATATTTGAATTCACCACATCAAAATACATAATAAATACTACGTTTTATCTCTGAAGCAGACGACTTCTCAAAAATTGTAGACCAGTGATAATTTATTTATTCCATTCAGAAAGTAAGTTCAGTGGCTCATCATTCCAACGAACTCTCAAAGTTCCTCTAGCTCAAAATCATTCTATTTGCCCTCCATTGTACCTTCTTCACATCTGAGAGTACTTGGTCTTTTGGGTTTTATATCAATTACGGCAGAGCCTCATACTAAATTACAGAGAGGGACTCACAGCATTAAAAGGGGAAGAGAAAAAAAACAACAACACTGATTTTTCATCTTTAAGCTTACATTCTTCTCCTTAAGTACCACAAGAAACTATTTCTTATTTTTATTTATAAAGTGTAATCCTGCAGGTGAATGCTGTTAATACACTTGTTCTGGAAATGGTATGGTCTCAATAAAATGTTTTGGATTTTTAGAAAAAATGCTTATATGCCCAGGTTGATGGACCTTCACATGTTCTAGATACCAAAGTGATCGACCAAAACCATGTAGGAGGATTAATAAAATTCAATAAAATGAGACTAGTTTGATTTTATGCAGATCAATGCTAGTAAGACTGTCGGGATTTGCAAATGGACAACCAGTATCTGGCTTCACGATGATACTTCACTCAGCTGAAGCACACAGTAATCTTACTAATGAATATCATTACCCCCTTCATAGATTAGCCAGCTGGTGAGTTACAGGAATATTTCATTAAGCAGATAAATTTCAGAGCTCCCGCCCCCCCAATCTGATAAATGATACCTACTATAAATGCAACTATAACAAAATTTCTGTAACCAAGTACCATATTTTCCATCAACATGGAACATCAGTCATTAAACAGAATGACATTTACTTACACTCCATATTCTCAGTGCCCTTGAAGGGTGTTTCAGTGAACAAGCACTGTATGTACATACTATATGCACAAGAAAACAGATGTCTCTTAAATCTAATGGCATTTTTAATGAGGCTCAGAGTCAGCCTGTCTTACCATTGACCCTCAATACCGTTTACAAACAGTTCAGAGTTGGAAAATTAATTTATTATTATTATTCCAGACCCCAATAAATTAAGCTATCACTTCCTTCCGAGCATCTAAGTTTGTGCCAGATTTGAAAACTCTGGATCAAGACACAGGGTGCATACAACTGCTATGCCTAATTTATGCATATAAATACTCTGTTACATGCCCATTCTATGCATTTACAAGCATAACAGGCCTAGCTGGCCACATGTTCATGCACATCATAGATTAGGCATGTTCATGCACATCTTAGATTAGGCATGCCCAAATGTGTGTCCATGCCTCAAGCTGAAAATATAGCCGTTTATGTCTAGCCCTCACAGCATCTTGAAAGCCCTTTGTGGGCCTTCTGCACTGTGAAGTATCTTTTGAAAGCTATGAACCCTTCCCTTGGTTGAAAGACCAGGATAGAACTGATTGCCTGAAAAAACAGTTTGCTTCCACCTGGCTGACACTACGAATGCCATCACATTAACTCCCTGTGATGTTAGTGCAGCAAAGAGTCCTGTGGCACCTTACAGACACATTAGAGCATGGGCTTTCATGGGTGAACACCCACTTTGTTGGATTCACCCACGAAAGCTCATGCTCCAATATGTCTGTTCGTCTATACAGTGCCACAGGACTCTTTGCTGCTTTTACAGACCCCACACTAATAGGGCTCGCCTCTGATATGTGATGTTAGTGTTTGATATGAACCCACACAAGCAAGTAATTTCAGAGAGAAGAGATTCCAGGTGGGCACTCTGGACCTGATTCTGCATGGCCTCGCACTTTGAATGATCATTGACACCTGTGTAGAGTGAGCACAGAACATTCCTGAATCAGAACAGGTGCCATGGAGATGACACTAGGGCTCTACTCTCACTAGAAAAAAAAAAATGTGGGTTAACTCAATTTTGCTAAGCTGAGTTAATAAACATGAGGTAAAAGCCTAGCAAAGACAAGACAGTTTGCATTCTCACATCTGTTAGTATGTTGAGATAAAGAATAGAGGAGAGCCAAAGCCTTAACTTTACCTTCTAATTTGTGTGCAAAGTACAGACTATCCTGCCTTCACTAGGATTTTGTGTCAAGTTAAGAATACACATTTTTTCTAGTAAAAACAAGATGACCTAAGTGTAAGGGAGTGTAGTATCAGGCCTCAAATCTAACTCGTCATGTTGTATCCTACCCCTCCATGTCACAGTTCAGGGAGCTATTACTTGTCTCAATTTGCTGCAAAGTGGCACATAAAAGGGTGGATTTTGTTTCAGTTCATATCTGTTTTCCCCTTCAGTGTGAATTCCTCTCTTTGGATGTATGTCTGTAGAACAATGCTAGTGCAACAAATTTTTGTAGTTTGAGGCATACTCTATAACTACATATAGAGCCTGCTATCCGTGTTAGAACAATACAATGCAGCTCTCTTGCACGAATTAAATTAAAAACAAACATTTCAGAACAAAAATGTGTAGTGATTTAGAGGGCCAGCTGTTTGTGGCAGCAATCAGGAAAGAATCCCTACTTACAACAGGCAGCTTTGCCAAAAGGTTTCAAGTGCAGTAAGACATTGGCCACTGCTGAAGACAGGACATCCAACTTGATAGACCCATCATCTGAGTGAATATGGCAAGTTCCATGTTCCAGTTCTTTGAAAAACAAACCACTTAAACATGGTATTTTTGTGTTTCAGCAAGATCTCCCAGGAACAGGACCAATTTCCATCCATTCTCTGTGAGACACTCTCAGGCTGGCACTTTCAACATCTCAGATAACATGGCAAAATACAAAGCTATGAACAACAACTATAGTACACTCAAATTCATTATGCAAATGGTGTGCATCCAACTGGCTTTGCAGGGAGGAAATCCTTGTACAAACAAAGCTATGGGATTAAAGGAGCTTTCTGTGATCATCAATTTACAAGCAGTGAGGAACTATAAAAGGTCAAACTTTCCATTGCATTTGGGAGGTTGGGTGCTGTGCCATATCTGAGAGTTTAGTAACGGCTTAAGAGATGCTCAAGAAATCTCCGTATTGCTTTGAGCTTGTTGCAAAGGTCAAACCTCTTTCAAGGGAAACAGCATTTTAGAAAAAGGACATAAAAGTAAACTCCAGGACTACAGAATAAAAAGTCAGAGGAGAAAACAAGGCATGGTTTACTCACCAGGCGTGTATTAACCACAGGAAACAGCAATGCCAAGAGGGCCCCATTTAACATATGCATCTGTAACCTTAGAAGAAAGAGGGGCAATGTTATTTTCATGGCCTGAAAATTAAGTATCAAAGGTGTACTTTCAAAATATTTTATGTACTGTAGAATGATTTTCCATAAAGTAGCAAAAGCTCTGTTGGCTTGAATTTGCATAAAGCCATTAGGAGTCCTTGTAGCACCTTAGAGACTAACAATTTATTTGGGCATAAGCTTTCGTGGGCTAAAACCCACTGTTAACTGTCATATACTGGATAAAACCTCCCTAATAAACGTTTAAATAATTTCCTATAGTGAGAATGCTTTCTATAATGAGCTTTGGATTCCTAAGTGGTTTGGACTGCTGGTCTGTAATATGGTCATGCCAGGGGCTGCTGGAGGGTTTTTATTTTGGGGCTTAAAATAGGTATTTCACTTAATGCCTTTATTCCTGTTCAACAATAAAAAATGCATGATGTCAAATTAAGGCTTCAGAAATTTAAGCAGCAGCACTGTTTTTATGAATGGTGTCTAAGTTTAAAATGTAAGAAAGATTCATGCATTCTACATTCAAGCCAACAAGGCAAATCTTGAGAAGGGGACAAATAGGGAAAACACTATTAACATGCTGTATTTCCTATAACTGATTTCACCTTAAACTACCATCTCATCTCACATAATAAGTAGAATCAGTCCTGTTTAAGTCTGCATTACAGAAGAGATACAGTGCATATAAAGCTCCATATGGTGAGAAGAACTGGCCAAAGAATCTGTTCAGAATAACACTAGTTACAAATGATTGCATTCCCCCCTCCCCAAAATAATTATTCACAGGAGTAATCTCTGCTGTTCCACTCTACAAAGGGTTGAATGGTATTTGTGAAATACATTTTCCCGATCATTTGGGGAACATTTTATTTGCAAGTTATTTTTCCCTGTTCTCCAATCCCAAGACAAAAACCAAGGAGCTACACCAGCAGTTCAATTGTTTGTGCATCCTGAACCCTGCAGGATGTGAGCTGCAAGGGGAGCCAAGCCTAACAACTCATCCCTACCTGGTAATCATGATATTAACATGCTGAAATGGGCAAGCTAGTGGCAAAAAGGCTAATACAGCCAACACATTCCTCTGAATCCAAGCATGCATTGCTGTGAGATTGTATTTTGATAGAGAAATGAGCAGATCCTTGAGCTTAGTATGCATTTCACTCACAAAAGGAGTACATGGTTCTGTTCTCTCAAAAATCTCAGTTCATCCAGGCTTAGTCCTTAATAGCCCTCTTGTATATCCAACTAAAACTCAAGAGAATACGAATGCTGACTGAAAGCACAGTGTGCTCTCCTCGGTCATGCAGGATCCCAGCTCAATCCAAAATTTACAGAGGCAATCTGACATTCCTATGCATGGAAACAAAAGTTAAGTATCAAGGGATGACTGTCATGCAGAAATATAAAGTTAAAACCAGGCCCCAATAAACCGTTGGAAAGTCACTTATCTTTGCTTACAAATTCACTACATCTTTAGACCGTTTTAATTACAACTGAATTCAAGCCCACCTGGACAAACAGAGTCTGTTTATTTTCACAGGAGTAATCTCTGCTGTTCCAGAATGAATGCAGAGTCTGTGTTTATTTTCTCTTCTCCCAAAATTTCTTCAAAGAAAACAACAGGAACCACAGGTCTGAAGTGGAGCAGAGCACTGTAGCTGCCTAGGCTGGATACCAAGATTCTTGGGCAATGGTGCACTTGGTGAGAAGGAACAGGAAGCAGGAGAAATGGGACTAGCAAGCAACCCTGAAACTTGGCTAACAAAGAGAAATGGGAAGGATAGAAGGTCCACCAGTGCCTGTTGTGGGAAACTGCAGAAGTGATCACCAAGTAAGAGAAGCCCACCTAATCCAGGCAAAGGGTCCTTGTTCAACTACAAGAGAGATCCTGTCAATGAACCACAGGGGAAAATTCCTCCCTGATTCCACATTTAGAGATAGTTCACCCCTGTGCATGAGCTCACCCCCATCCCTGGTCTTCAGAGCCTGAGCTGCAACGTTTACACTGCTGGTTTTTGTGCAATAGCATGAGTCCTGCAAGCCTGAGTCTGTAGATCCAGACTCAGACTCGCTGCCAGGGTTTTAAAATGCAGTGTAGACATACATGCTATATCTAAACTTTAATTTTTAGTTGTGTTTTAACACTTGTTAATTAACATGACTAAATTCTAGAGTAGATACTACACAAACTTTGTGCCAGGGTATGTGTCTGTTCCTTGCCATGTTTAACCACCGGCTTCTAGCATCTACACTTAAATTTACAGTTATCTTATTTATCATGTATTAAAACACAACAAAAATGAGACATAACAATCCCTGTCTGGCAAATACAGAAGGAAGTTTAAGCACTTTAAAACACCGTGTTCGTTATGAGCTATGCAGGGAAAGATGAACTAGTAGTTAGGGTGTTAGCCTGGGATTCGTGAATCCTGGATTCAATTCCCTGCTCCGTCCACAGATTTTCTGGGCAAGTCACTTAGTGTCTCTGTGCCTCAGGTCCCCTCTGTAAATTGGAAATAAATAAAAGTTCCTCATAGGATTGTTGTGAGGATAAATGCATTAGAGACTGTCTGATATTATGGTAATAAGGGGTCACTGAAGTACCTACGATAAAAAGCCAGCCACTAATAGGGTAGAAAGAGCCTAAATTTCAGTCCTTTTAACCTACAAGGAGTAATTGGTACAATATCTGGAACACTTGTTTGTATCATTCTAGATACTTGCAGAAGGGATTTCAAGCTCTAAACACTTGTATATTAAAACGCACTGCCCCAGAAAAAACACTGACTGCTTCAAAAAAATGATAACATACTTTAGAGCAGGGGTTCTCAAACTGGGGGTCGGGAGCCCTGAGGGGGTTACAAGGTTACTACATGGGGGGGGGGGGTCGCGCGCTGCCAGCCTCCACCCCAAACTCCGCTTTGCCTCCAGCATTTATAACGGTGTTAAATATATTTAGAAGCGTTTTTCATTTATAAGGGGGGATTGCATTCAGAGGCTTGATATGTGAAAGGGGTCACCAGTACAAAAGTTTGAGAACCACTGCTTTAGAGTACGACTGACAAGACACAAGATGGAGTAAGTCTGATGCTATAACCAGCACATGAAAGAGAATCCAATTTCTGTGGTTTGCTCCTCGGTTGATGTTTTAGTCATAAACTTTATCTGTTACCATTCTTTCCTAAGCCATTACTTGCCTGGCCCATTTCTTGCCATTCTCCCTCTGAGCAAACAGTTAAGTTACTAAATAGAAAGATATATTGACCTCAAATTTATGAGAAAGTTCTTTGAATGCACAGGGCACTGGAATGGGACTCAGGAGACCTGGTTATACTCTTGACGCACCTTTGGCAGAGCCAGGTCACTTCACCGCAATCACCCCTCATGCCCTGGCTATTTAGATAGTAAGTTTTTGGGGACAGTAGCCATCCTTTACTGTGTTTACACTATATGTCTACCACAGTGTGGACCCAGTTATGTTTAGCAACTCTAAGTGCTACTGTAACGTACATAATTAAATTTCAGGAACAGGACAAACATTCACACCAACAAGTTTATCTCGATCTGTGAGCAAGAAGGGGCAGAGGAGATAAGCCCGCAAGACCCATTACTGAAAATGCTAATGCTAAAATCTCATTACAAGAAGAATCCCGGATTCTCAAATAAGGACATTCATAAAGCCAGAGCTGACATGGTGGTGAATGACCAAAAGGTAGGCTCATTTTTGAGCTCACATCTGTGGCTTAAATAGTAGGAACATATGTATCATTGGAATCCAAAACAAAATTTCAGCCATCTGGAAGCCAGTACTATATTTTTACTCTAAGGTGGGCTGCCACACACAGGCTGGAATTTCTGCTCATTATCACATTGACTAAAAGCATCTAAGAGTTCTCAGCAATTGTTTTATATAGGTACTGCGGAGATTGAGGCTGTAGTCAATTAATGCACTAATGAGCCACATGGAAATGCAATAACTTCTTGTTCTTACATTTCAAAATACTTGAACTGGACTAAGAAAACTTATATTTCATTTCACACAGGCCATCACAGCCATCAGAAAGTGAGGTTTTACAGTCCTTACCCAAACTGAGCTGGAGCAGAAACAATGACCATGGGGTACAAGGATTGGTATCCCCTTACATATCTCAAGTCACACAGTCCCCTGGACAAACTCATTTAAAATCCTATCTGGGCTATTTGGTCTGTCCACTTTTAACATATCCAGTCGCTTTATTATAAACACATTACCTTTTATCTCTGCAGGCAATATCCTGTCATCCTTACTCAGGCAGAACTCCTGTTGAAGTCAAGGAGTAAGAACTGCAGGATTTAGGCTTATATAGCAAGGGTTCAAAGACATGCTATTTTATCAGTCAAACGAAAATGGAAATTTCACAAGGATTCATGCTAACAGTTCTAATAACCTTGACTAAAGAACATAGAAACTGCATTTATCACTATAGGTTCTCTTGAGTGACATATTGTAAGAGATAATCTCATTGCACATATTCTTTCCCTTTGGACTCCGTAGGGACAGTGTTCAATTAAAATAAAAATGTCTTTGCAAAGCGCTCCATAAATCAATTACTGTGATTTCAAAAACCACGCCATACCAGGCACATCAGGGTGCAGGAACAGCTATTACCAGACCCAGGAAAAAGGGTGGTTTTCATTTTTAAAAAGAAAAAACAGTTTTGATTGAAACTGGTGGAAATCAAACTTTTTTTTAAATGAGACTTTGCACTGTATTCAGCAATACAAGAGCCAAAGCCAGTGTCCCCTTAAGAAAGTCTACATGTTCATATGCCAAAAGGGAAAGAGACAGACCGTGCACAAGTGTAAGCAGATTCTATTATAATATTAAAAGATAATCCTAAATTCAATAAAGCAGCCTGACATCTGGACATTAGAGCACAGACAGCCCTCCAAAGAGTAGACCACCCACATTCCTCTTTTAAAAATTCCTTCAGCTCGTATCACTTAATTTTCAGAGTCCTCACTTCTTCCAAACTGACACACAACCTGTGAAATTAAAATTCTAATTTTTCCTTTCTCTCAGGAGGCAAGGCTTTACTGGGGTCAGGACATATCAAGATGGAGACTGCAAGAGGAAACAATCTCAGGCATCAGTTATAGAGCTGATTGTTGGCAGAGGACATGTATTTCGCATATCTGAAACAAGAGGCTGTAGCTTCTGCCTAATATGGTACACCCAAGAACACACAATAGAATCCATACAGTGTTCACCTCCATATCCTGATTGCATTTTGTTTTTGAATTTGCTGCAAGTAATCCACATACAAGATTCCCTTAGAGTCAATATGGCATTTAGAAAGCCTATTCCCATTTATTAAAAGTACAGTGTCCAATGACTCTCACGGAGAGAATTTTTTGTGCAGGCACTTGCACAATAATTAGCAATACTCAAGTACTGGGTGCTGAGAAACAGAAAAGGTTATAGTCTGGGCAGAAAAATCACTTTATTTACTCTTTCCACTATCCCACTATTGTGCTGGAAAGTCCCAAGTAAGGAGGATGACTAAGAACTACCACTTCATTTTGAAAGCTCTGGCTCCACCACCAACTCTCCATGCCACCGTCAGTAAGTCACTTAGCCTCTCTTGTGCCACAGTCTCCCCATCTGTGAAATGAAGAGAAAGTGATTTACCCAGCTCTATAAACAGCTTTGAGAATATTTGCCAAGCCTGGCTCAGATGAATGCTGGTAGTCCTTTGAGATCCTCCAGTGGAAGGCACTGTACACCACTAATGCTAAGTATTATTGTTATCCAACGGGAATACTTGAAAGCTCCTTATATATATCAGAGTCGTGCTCCATGAGTTTATAGCGTAACCTCACACCAGATTAGACTCAAAATAGGCTTGTAACAGTTTTACGGACACTGGTAAGAAAAAGTTTTATTTTTCTCTTCATGTAGCAATAGAAAATCAGCACAAATCAGAAAGCCTCTGAAGAGACATTATCTATGGCAGTGGCACTGATTTCCTTTAAAGAGTTAAATTATTCCACTGAGTGAAGAAAATAGGCAAAAATAATTCCTCCCATTACTCTCCTCCCCTCTTCCACCTTCCCCCAATAAAAACAGTTAGTTGAGGGTATGGGCATTACATCACTCTCCACCTGTACTTTGCAAAATACAATGCTAGAGAAAACATGAAGCCAAATTAATCCCACAGTCCTAGCTGAGCTTGGCCCTAATGGCAGAGAAGGAGAGGAGCAAGTGACTTTTCACTTTTCCTATGCTGGAGCTGCCAGATGTGGCCCCTAGCACAGGATAGAGTAGCCTGTTGGCTTCTCTAATTTGCACCCAGCTGCCCACAGGACAAATGGGCCACTGCCTCAGCAAGATACAGCTCTGAACGTGCTCCTTCCCTCAGAAGGTGGTGTGAAATGCCACAGCAACTCTATGCCTGCTGTAGACTTCCCTGTGAAATTCCTGTGAAATTCCCAGGAATCCCTTACTGTATCTCTGTGGCTTCATTAGGCTGGCTGCATGGAGCAACAACGAATCAGGCTCATTGCCTTGCAACTGCTATAAGTTATGTCTACACTGCAATTAGATACCTGTGGCTGGCCTGCACCAGCTGACTCAGGTTCATGAGGCTCAGGATGCAGGGCTGTTTAATTGCAGTGTAGATGTTCAGGCTCAGGCAGCAGTCCAAGCTCTGGGATCCTCCCATCTCGCAGGGTCTTAGAGGCCAGGCTCCAGCCCAAATGTGGATGTCTATACTGTGTAATTAAATAACCCCACACAAGCCTGAGTCAGCTGGCATGGGCCAGTCAGGGGTTTTTAATTGCAGTGTAGACACACCCACAGAATCCCAGCCCATTCAAATTCCTCTTGCCCTGCAGAGTGAGTTCCAATCAATGGTGAACTCCTCTAATACATTGTCTTGCATTTCGGTAACTTACTGCTTCCACCTTAAGTAACAACAACAACTCATAGCTCAAATATAGTGCTTTTGATCCACAGATCTCGAAGCACTTCACAAATGGAGGTAATTTACATTATTTTACAGATAGGGAAACTTAGGCACAGTGAACTGAGCTGAAGTGACATTCCCACATTACTCATCAAACCAGAGGCAAAGCTGGGACTAGCACATAGGTCTCACAAAGCCCTGTCCAGAGCTCTACATCCACTGGGTCACACTGAGTTCCTTATTGGAAACTTAGTGCTACTGTAAAAACTGCCTCAGGTACTATCATCACCTTTCAAGTTAGCACCAGTAAGTCATGTTGTTGTTTTTTTCAAAATAAAGCTTTAAATATTTTTTTTTTAAGAAATAAAGCTTTAAACGTTTGTTAAATCTGTCTGAGCAACTGGTAAGAATTTTGGTGCAGCTATTTGATGTTTAACTCTATCTTTATGGCATTTAGAATGTGTTAATCCTATAGAGCCAGCAGAATGTCACAGAGGAATTAATACATTTTAAAAAATGGTAGGGGGAGATAATCAAAGGGCATAAGGGATGTGATGTAGATTACACAAGCCCAGAATCTAATCAGTGCAAGAACACCTGCATCCATCATTGAGTTTGCTGAGCCATTGCCTATTGTTAGAGAGATCAAACACCCTCAAAATACGGAAACAAGTTTAAGCATGGCAACAAGCCCTGATTTAAGTCATGTACACTTTCAGACAGTCTTCTACTTTTCATTCCAGCCAGCTCCAGGCTACAGTACATGACACACAACCTAGACATATAACTTTTAAAACATGGCTAAAGTCAAAGCATTACAACCTATATACATTATGCAAATAGACAGGAAAGCAGTGAGAGAGAACGGATGTTACCTGAACAGAACCATTGCACCACGACATGGGGGACAGGCGAGGAGAAAAATCTGAAACATTAAACAAAAAAGCTGGTTATTGGTATGATTTTTTTAAAATTAACTTCCTCAACATTTCTCTCCTTCTCCCACATGTCACATATAACTTCCGACTGGATGGACTGTTCCAGCTGCAGTAGGTCTTTGTACCAGGAAAGGGTTTAAAAGCATTAGCAAGCTAAAGATTCCACACCACCTGCAAACAGATCTGAGCAGCAAAAGTGAAATCTAAAACTTCATTTCCCCAAGTGCAAAATGCTCAAGTCTGATGTCCAGTCCATCTCGAGTGCTCTCCATTACAAGAGCTCCTCAAATACTGTTGCTGTACAAGAGCAAAACTACACTGTCATTAATTATTTCTACTGTGACAGCTGTCAGGGCTCCAATCGGCAGCAAGGCCCTGTTGTGCTAAGTTGGGGGTTCCCAAACTTGGTTCATGGCTTGTTCAGGGTAAGCCCCTGGCGGGCCGCAAGACGCTTTGTTTACCTGAGCATCCGAAGGTATGGCCGCTCGCAGCTCCCAGTGGCCGCGGTTCACCATTCCCGGCCAATGGGAACTGAGGGAAGTAGTGGCAAATACTGAAGTTAGTTATCTAAGGCACGGACAGGTCTAAAAGTGACCACTGTCTTTCCAAAGCACTGGTATGAACTGCAGCAGTAAATGGATATACATTTCCTGAGACCAAGGATAATGCAATGATAATGGAACAGCGGACAAGGTGGGTAAAAAATGATTATTTTTAAGAGCAAAAAAAAAAATTGGATTTTTTATTTAAATTAACAATAGTTTTGTTTTTAAAGAAAATCAAATTAATTTAAATTGACAACCTATGTTAAGGCTTAGCCTTCTTATAATATATTAATATGATTTAAATTAAATAAAAATGTGACATTAAGTAGAACGCATTTTCTGCCAAGTTTTAAATAAAGTGAAATTACTCAACTGGTGGAAGTTGTTGTAAGATGAGGCCCTGAAACATAAACCCTTGTTATCAGAGGCCCGGTATGAGGCCTGAACCAAAGGAATGGTCAAGACTTTGTTAACATAAAGCAAAGTTAAGCTGTGAGCCAGAGGCAGGCCCTGCTGCCAAAAGTTGGCAAGAAAAAGGCTGCTAATTGGATGTTGTCATGGTATAATTCCCCACTCTGAACCTTAGCGTCCAAAAGATGGGGTACCAGCATGAATTCCTCTAAGCTCAATTACCAGCTTAGAACCTGTAGCGCTGCCACCAACCAGGAATTCCAGTGCCTGGTATACTCTGGTCTCCCCCAAAACCTTGCCCGGGGACCCCCAAGACCCAGACCCTCTGGATCTTAACACAAGGAAAGTAAACCCTTTCCCTCACCGTTGCCTCTCCCAGACTTCCCCTCCCTGGGTTACCCTGGAAGATCACTGTGATTC
>NC_133776.1:87737244-87830754 GCF_003597395.2 Chelonoidis abingdonii
AACTTCCCTCCCTCAAGATTTGAAAGTATCCTGTCTCCTGATTGGTCCTCTGGTCAGGTGACAGCCAGGCTTACTGAACTTGTTAACCCTTTACAGTCAAAGAGATATAAAGTACCTCTGTTCTATTAACTTTTTCTTATCTGTTTATGACAGATGTATACATATATCTAAAGGGTATCAAGCACTAATAAGATAAACATGGAACAGGATGGCACCAGAACTGTCCAGTACAAACACATTCCACAGAAATAATGAGGAACAGGCTGACCCATCCTAAAAGACAGGGTCACAAGGATAATATGATGGATAGACTTGTTTGTTCGAACCAACATGTAGTAGGAGAGAGGCAGCACCCAACACACAGAGGGGTTGTACCTCGATATGTCAGGAGTGACATGTAACTTGTTTGTAACCAGGTATGAGAATGGATTTCTGAGTGGATGTCTTTGTCCGGCCTAGGGGGCAGTGGAGAATCCCATCACTGACTGAGCTGGTCCATTGTCTGGGAGCACATACGTACTAGCAGAACTATAGACATCTGATCTTGAGAGCTAGAGACTGTTTCATTTGGCAATAAACCTGGCCGGGTGCCTTCGTATCTTAATCGGAGTCTCTGGTCATTGGGCGGTTTGCTCGAGATCTGCTGTGCCAGCTATCTGCACAGAGCTGGGACAGCATACACACGCACACAGCCAACTTACCAACATTGAACAGAGCAGAGCACCACACCGGTGACATCTGACAACAGAAGTCACTGACAAGTCACCTGGGACCTGAGTCTCTAAACCAGATTTTGACAGAAGTAGCCTATTCCGCAGATGTAATAACAGTATTTTCATCTCAGTTTATTCTGAGAATTAATTCAGTTCAGTCAATTAATAAAACAATTGGGAGTTGAAAAAAGCAGGAAACCTTGTTTTCTCTGCTCCAATCTATGAATAAAAACTAGGTATGAGAGGATGACATCTACTAGTTCCCCTGGTGCTGGAATTCAAATCCAATTAATCAAATATTTTGCATCAGCAAACCTTAACTAGGATATAAAGTGATTAATACTGCTAGTGGAAAGAAGAATCGCATTTTATCGCCTAGTGCCTTCTGGTGCAACACACACAATCACCAAACTAGCCAAGAAAGATCTAGATATAATTTGGACTGAAAAACAATTCAGCTTCATTACTTTGCCCTTGTGAATAGAAAGCATCAGTAGAAAATCTCTTATATTTGGTTAAAAGGAGGATCCAATGAATTATTCTGTTGCCAGGCCAGTACTCCAAATATCAAATTACTCTATGCAGGAACTCAAAGTGAAATATCAGGTATATTCAGCAAACATATCTCTCTCCAGTGCTGCAGGACATGCCTGGTATATGCACTTGGTAGATGTTCAATTTAATTACTACTAGACCATGTCCAAGCAACAGCGGGAAGGTTAAGTAACACAATACTGTGAACTGTAGCATTAGAGTCCGAAAATGAACCTTTAACCAGGCAGCTATTGTTACAGTGAGTATCTGGATTCCAATGCAGGTTTTTAACAGAGTAACATACATTGGATTATTCACTCACCCAAGTTATTTGCTTCATTCATTCGATTAAGTGAAACAGTCCCAGTTACTGTTTGAAGCATTAAAAATCTCATCCTAGTCAGCAGACAGAATGTTTGTGGTTTCAAAGTACAAAAAAGGTATCAATTACATTTAACTGAAAGGGCCTCAAGACATTTACTTACCAAGAGACCTCAAAACCAAATCAGAATTTCTTGCATTCAAAAAGCAAATCATTTCACTTCATTAGCTTAATGAGCAAGTTAATCCAACAGCTGCATAGGAACAGTCCAATAACTGATGCTTTGTGTGCAGAGGCAAAAAAAAAGGAGCATACTTCTTAGATATATTCCCGCATATCAGCTGCATAGCATATAGCCCCTTTAAGGGACACACGCCCCCACCCCCACCCCCATGAAGGATTAGGCAGATTCTGCTTTGAATTAAGCTCTTCAAAATGGGTTTAGTGGCTGCATTAGCCTATTGTCTGTACTGCAAAGATACTCATGTTGCACAAGGGAAATATTAAAATACTAAATTAGCTCCGTGGCCGTTTATCTTATTTTACCCCAGCAATCTTGACATGTTACAAAAAGTGACAGACAGAAGAGAGTTCTTGAGCAAAGCAGTTAGACACATTTTAAATTTATCCCAAGACATTTAAAAAAACCCAAAACCTTAAAGAGCCAGCGCACAGGGCGGGGGAGGGGCAGTGCACAGAGCTGCCATGCCCCCGTCTAGGAGCAGCCAGGACGTGTCACTGCTTCTGGGGAGACACGTGGAGTCAGGTAGGGAGCCTGCCGGCTCCGCACCAACCGGGCTATAAACCAGACTTTCAATGAAGATCAGAAATGCCAGTTTATAGAGCTTTCTGGATTGTAAAATGCCGGATAACACAGTAGTAGCTAAAGGCCATGCTGTTGCACAAGTGTGGTAACTTGGTCAATCATTCTGCCCAGGTGTAATTCATAAAGTCAAAATGGTTGAGAACTTAAAAACTGGACAGTAACACACCTCAGATGTGATAACTGAGCCTGGTGATTGCTCTTTTTGTTTAGAGTCTCAGCCATGCTTGCTGCTATTTCCATTGCTTCAAAACGACTCAGACATTCTAGGTTTCAAAGCGACACTGACAGAGTGACAATCCTGGCATATTATACCTGGGATCAGCTGAGGCTAGAACTCTGGGGTTTCAACACCAAAAGCAAAGACCTCTATCACTTGAGCTAAAGGAGCACTCTCTCAGCAGACAGCAGCTGTAGGTCTTTTATCCTGTCTCTCTGTTGACCACACACTAGGGAGCAACACTATACACATACAAACACAGTGCAGTACACAGAAACTTTGGGGTGTTTGAACTCTGGATCCAAATCTGAATCTTGCACTTTGAGTATTATTAGAGAAGAGCATAAAACCAAAAGGGTGGTGGGTCCCCTGGACCCAAAGGCTTTGGGGGAAAGGCTTGATTTTTTCATACTGCAATAGAAGCCTTCTTTTAATGTAACATTTAAGCTTCTATGTAACAAACTTTCCTCTTTTTAAACAAAGAAATTCATTTAATTTAAGTGGGCTCTATCATGCACTGTTTTCAAAGACTATCTAGGGACTATAACAGCTTTGTTGGCATTCTTAGCCAGGAATGAGACTTCGGTAGTTCAGCAGAGGTCACAAAATGAATTGGCAATAGAAACTAGACTACGTTACCTGAACCCTAGCAATGAGACTTTGATGAGGCAGTGGAGAAGAGAAGCTTGCCGTGACCGCTCCACAAATAGTGTGTTTTCTGCATCGGTACAGTATCTAGACCTGCCCCGGGACTTTTCCCCAGCATTGAAATAAATACACAGTTATGGTTCTTCCATTTAGTTCAAACTTGTTAGAACACAAAAATAAGCTATTAAATTATGCAGCAGCCATTTTCTAACATATCTCTTGAGCATATTAAAATCAATATGGTGGAACATAGCAAAGGCACTAGGTTAGAGCGTGAGTACCTGCCAAGGAGTTGGATTTGTAGTAGGGGAATTGGAGGATGGATTTAACCTCAATCCCTCTTGAGCAGCTAACCACTTTGCACCTTGTAAGAATGTGCCCCTAACAAAACCAAGAAAATGCCTCACAGAAATAAAAGGCTCTAGTCTGAAAATCTGCCAACTTAAAAAAAAATATTCAGGTTGTGCCAAGCCAGTTACCTCAGCACTCAGTTAGTGTCTTCCCCTTCTGCAGGTGAGAAAGACAGACATCGCCACTATCACCACCAGAAAGAACTGACAGCAAATCTGACCTACATCAAACAAATCTCCAAAAAGCTCCAGGGCCAGGGTGACAGAGTGAGAGCAGCCACTGACATAAGGTAGTTCTATCCCATCCATATTATCAATATGCCAGAATCAAGCAGGGATGATGCAAGGATCCGTTATGCAAGGTATAATGCAAAGATACTCAAAAGACATACTTGAATATTCTATCCATGATCCTTATATCCTAGTATGAATGGATGGATGATCCTTACATTTTTACCAGTGTGGGTATTTTTTCCTTCACTTGCTAAGGTTCCAGCTAATCAAACTACTAGTGTAATCCAGATTACACACTATGTTTATTTCCAATATTACAGGCTGTATATTTTGCTTGTTCTCACATTAACTGATACGTGTTTAAAAAGTGACATTTCTTCAAAGGTATCAACTCACTGGTGAAATGCTAATATGATTTTTTTAATGTTTGGGGTTGGCAATATTGCTGACTTCAGTGAGACTTGAGGGTACTCATCACCTTATAGGGAATGGTCTTTCTCCAGCCTCATAAGAAGCCTGTTAAATAAAAGACACATTTAAATTTACATGCAGGTCTCACCTAATGGGGATAGTGAATTGATGTTTTGACCCCTGGGATAACTTCCCAAATGACAGAAGCTAACAATCCTCTAAAGCCGTGGTCCCCAACCTTTTAGTGGCCAGTAGCACACTCATGTTTTCAGAAGAGTGTGGCGGGCGCCAACAATTTTTCAAGGCTTATTTTGTATTTGTACATTAAATAATACAAAAAACATCGTATTTAATATAACATATGAATCCAGAGAGAAGAGAGAAGTCAGAGAGAAGCTGCGAGGACAGAGAACATCGTAGCCTGCAGCCCTGGAGTTCTCTGTCCCCGTCAGGTGCTGGGCCGTGGCTTCTCTCTCCTGCTGGGCACTAGGTGGGCACACAAATGCCTCGGCGGGCACCACATTGGGGACCACTGCTCTAAAGAACATTTTGTCAACAACTACTGGCCAAGGACAAATTCTCTGATCGATCGGATGGTACAACCTTGTGAGTTTAACTGTCACCCACAAGATATTCCAAAGCTTGCAGAGAGTATTTTTTATTTTGTTATTTTAAAGAAGCACTCGGTATTCTGTGCTGATTAGTGTTGTCACAGCCATACAGTTCACACATTAACAGTTTAATGTGGTTGGTTAAAACAGTAGGAGCCCAATCATTCATTAAAGGTTAGAGAAAACATCAGAGAAAGGGGAAGGACAGCACAATTTAGATAGGAATATGTACAAATATTAAACTTCTTTTACATACATGTTATCTATGTGAGAGGTCAAAATGGCTCACTTCGGTCAATTAGGTTAATTTCTACTTTGATTAGTTATGCACGGTCTGTATTTTAATTTACCAATAAAGCATACTAAACCATATAATTAGACACCAAGACCCTGACCCTGCAAGCAGTTATACAAGCCAATAGAATTACTCGTGTGTTCAAAACTAAGCATGTGAGTACGGTCTTGCAGCAGAGGGGCTATAATCACTGAGCTAGTAATCACTGTTTACTTAAGAGGGATGTATCACACTTGCACAGTAGTGTCTTTTGAAGAGCCATTTTTAAAGCAAGCAACAGACAGAGACATAAGAACGGCCCTACTGGATCAGAACACAGGCCGATCTAGCCCAGTATCCTGTCATCCGAGAGCGGCCAGTGCCAGGTGCCCCAGAGGGAATGAACAGAACAGGTAACCATCAAGTGATCCATCCCGTCGCTCATTCCAGACCCTTCTGGCAAACAGAGGCTAGGGACACCATTCCTGCCCATCCTGGCTAATAGCCATTGATGGACCTATCCTCTATGCATTTATCTAGTTCTTTTTTGAACCCTGTTATGGTCTTCACTTTTGTTTGGTGTTTCCCTTAATCTTAAAAAACAACGAACAAATAATATGAATAATAATACAAGTGTGTGGTTGCACTTTGTCTATGGGAAACAATTGTCAAAAGAAAAACAGGCCACCAACTGGACCAGCCATTTCCTACCGTGGCACACACTGCAGAAAGATCCAATTACTTAAAAGTATGTGAAACGTTGTAACATAGCTCTCTGTAGGATGGCCAACTTCCACCAGAGAAGAACAAGAAATGGCATCCAGTGAAACAATTCCGTCACTCTAGCAATTACAAAGATTGATCTCCCAGCCTGGGCATATAGATCTATTAGAAAATACATTCACTGCAATAGAGGCAAGTAAAGAAGTATTTTCTTAAGTAAATACAGAAGAGAACAGAATGTCCTGATTCTGGTTTTCAGGTCAGCTCTTCAGCAGGAGACAGAGCTGCAGGGCTTTATGGGGGTTACTGAGCTCTGATATTTTTAGCTTTGCAAGTCTTTTTGTTGGGACTGACCTTTTAAAGCAATGTGTATGTGACCTGCATTTTTGGGAAGGTGGGGAGGGGATTTACCTAGAATGTCCAATATGAACATTTTAAAATAATGGATGTAAAACATATATGTTTAGACACATTGTTTATTTACAAGTCTCATGTCATTACATACTTGTATAGCATCTTTCACCCAAGCATCCAAAGTGCTTAACAGAGTAAGCTTCACAGCCTCCTGGGAGAGAGCTGGGATAGTGTATAGGCAGCCACGTGTCAGATTTCTAAAGAAAGGTATCATAGGATTGGTTTTAAAATTGTAACTGTCAGCGTAAGTACCCTCGGCTTGCTATCCGCTCACTCTTCTGAAAATATCTTGTTTATACTGGATATCCTCAAAGGTTTAAAGACAGGCATTTATATATCCACTCCCATACTAGCGGTATAGTTCACTGCCATAGTCACTTACATACCAGCAACTTGATACCTATCCTTACAGCAGGCAACAGTTCCATGGTACAGCAGAATAAACCTAGACACAACGTAAATGATTTGCTCAGTGTCCTACTGAATCAGTGACACAGCCAGTAATGGAACCCAACATCAAATTCCCTCTTCTAACCACTACAGCCTCTCAAGATTAGGCAGACCAGTGTGACATTAACACCTGTGCTAGCTAACAGTCTAGATGCCTAGTGCAGACAAGGCAGTACATTTTAACAGGTGTTAATCCGGTCAAATTAACATTTAGGCTCCACACATGCCCCTAGACTTTTACTCAATCAACTTAGCACATATTCGAGTCAATGTGTCTGGTCCACAGAACCCTTTCAAAACATATTTGCTAGCATGCACTAATGCCACTCCCTTTTATCCAAGTCTAGTCAAGCTGTTACCCAGTAACTCATTGTTTGCATGTACAAAGCACTAGGCCTGGTCTACACTACGCGGTTTATACTGATTTTAGCAGTGTTAAACCAATTTAACGCTGCAGCCGTCCACACAACGAGGCCCTTTATATCGATATAAAGGGCTCTTTAAACCGGTTTCTGCACTCCTCCCCGACGAGAGGAGTAGCGCTGAAATCAGTATTACCATCTTGGATTAGGGTTAGTGTGGCCGCAAATCGACGGTATTGGCCTCCAGGTGATAATCCACAGTGGCACCACTGTACGCTGTCTGGACAGCAATCTGAACTCAGATCCACTGGCCAGGTAGACAGGAAAAGCCCACGAACTTTTGAATTTCATTTCCTGTTTGGCCAGCATGGAGAGCTCACCAGCACAGGTGACTCACGCAGAGCTCATCAGCACAGGTAACAATTGCAGTCTCCTGAGAATCGAAAAGAGCTCCACCAATGACCACAGAAAGTATGGATCTGATACTATATGGGAGAAGGATTCTGTGCTAACAGAATCCGTCCAAAAGACGAAATGAAAAAACATTTGAAAAAATTTCCAAGGCCATGATGGAGAAAGGCAGAGTGAAAGTTAAGGAGCTCAAACCAGCACAGAAAACCAAAGAAGCAAAACAGAAGGTCCAGGGCAGGGCCGAAAACATGCCGCTTCTACGCTGAGCTGCAATGTAATCAGGGGGGGTCCGCCACCACTACCCCACCGTCCATGATTTCGAGTGGGTGAGGTGGTTGAACTTCAAGCCATGGCTGAGATCTTGCGACGGGAAAGATGAGGAGAGGGAAAAGGAGGATCGAACTTGCAGAGGGCATACAGCACTTCCGTTCTCCTCCAACAGTCAGGACTTTCTCACCAGACGGGAATTACCCTCCCAGCCCTCCCAATAAGCCACTAGCCCATGACAATGAAGCCATGGAAGCGCCTCTGGTGAGTGTACCTCTGAATATAAAACAAGGTTTAAAAGCAAGCTTTTAATAGATTGATTGCTGAGGACTTGGGAATGGCATTCGTGGCCAGTAAGTTACTGAAAGAGTTTGTTAAATGCTTGGGGATGGAGCGGGAAATCCTCCAGGGACATCTCATAAGCTCTCCTAGAGGTATGCCAAAATGCTTTGCAGAAGTTCCTGGGCAAGGCAGCCTTATTCGTCCACCATGTAGGACACTTGACCACGCCATGCAGTAGCAAAGTAGTCTGGTATCACTGCAGTGAAAAGCCTATCATGCGTATGGTCACGGTGATGCTGGCATTCAAGCAACATCCTTTTCTTTATCTCGCTCCTACCAAGACTGTTATCCTCAGGAGTGATATCGTTCATGGTAACCTGTTGAAATTCAAGATTTATTAAGGACAGAGATGGCCATTCCTACTGGGGTTTGCTTGCTTAAAAGAAATCCTTCCTTGCAGGTACCAAACAGGGGAGGGAGGAGGAGGAGGGGGAATGTGCCGGAGCTTGTTTAGTGTTGGCTAGCAGGAATCTTTCCCTCTACCAGCTCGGGGGGGGCGGGGGAAGTGGAATGTAGCAGATGGATCTTCCAATATGACCAGCCACACGGCGGAGGAGGGCTAAAGCGATCATCCCAGAGATATGGGATGGGATCGTGGTTGTCTGCTGCTCATTAACAGGAAGAAGCAGCACTGATGGCTTGTGCTTGGGTATTTGGAAGAGGGCACTCGTGTATATGAAGGCTAACAGCAAGCCGAAAGACAATGGGCTTACAGGCCGCATCAAGCTGAATTCTGATGCCAGGACCTGTGTCTGTGAATTCTAACACCAGACCCGGAGGCACTCTATATTAAGATGCAAAATCCGACCTCCCTTGTAGTGAAATTACATGTGCTTGTAAGGTATAGTGTTGTTCACAGTGAAAGAGTAAAAACATTGTTCTGTAAAATATATCTTTTAAAATACTTCTCTCTCTTTTTCCCCTCCCTCATGGAGCTGCAAATTTTCAAGCCTCCCTACTCATCCCAAAGGCTATCTCAGATAAGGCAGCAGAAAAAAAAAGAATGACGAGACGAAAATGTTCTCAGGAAATCAATGGAGATTGACGGCAATGAAAGAGTTTCAACCTGAATGAGTTGGAAAGACGTGTAGCAAATACAGTAAAGACGCAGTTGAACGTGAGGATTAGGAGGGAGATGTAGATAGAGGGCTCGGAGATAGAGTGGCGGAATCAACGTAGGCAGATGCAACGTTGGCGCTGCTTAGCTGGATCAAACGGACACCTCAGACATCTGGTGGGAGCTTCAGGAACAGCAGGCAGACAAGCTGCTGCAGCCTCTGTGTAACCACTTCACCGCTCACCATGGTCCATATCTTCTCACACCAAAACGTGTAGAACACGTGGGGAAAGGCTTCGTCACCCGCCCACATCCACCCCCGTGGACAGTCCAACCAAAAGGCGTCATCTACTTTTGAAATTTTTTAGTGGCCTTTTCCTTCCCGTCTATTCCTCCTCCAAACCATATACCCAGGCTACTATGGTCATTCTCCTCCCTTCTTTTATAATGACTTTTAATAAAGAAATACATTATTTAACGATAGTGACTATTTCCTTAAGCAGCGTAATCGTAAAGGGGGAGGGTGGGTTTGCTTACAGCGCGAAGAGTCAATCAAGGGCGGGGGTTCATTCAAGGGGAAACACAACACAGACAAGTCATCACATACCCTGGCCCGTGATGAAACTTCGTGTTTTCAAAGCTCTCTGATGCACACTGCTTCGTGGTGGCTCTTCTAATCGCCTGTGTCTGCTGCACGTAATCAGGTGGCCAGTAGATATGCCCTCAGCCTCCCACCCCGCCATAAAGGTTCTCCCCTTTACTCTCACAAAGATTGTGGAGCACACAGCAAGCAGCAAAAACAATGGGGACATTTGGTTTGGCTGAGGTCTGACAGTCGATAATGTGCTGCCAGCGTGCCTTTAATGGCCAAAATGTACATTCTAACCACCATTCTGCACTTTGCTCACCTGTAAGTTGAAACAGCCTCCTGACTACTGCGTCCAGGCTGCCTGTGTATGGCTTATGAGCCATGGCCACCAAGGGAGGCTGGGTCACCCAGGATAAACTACAGGCATTTCAAACATCCCCAAACTGTTGATTCTTGGCTGGGAAGTAATTCCCTTGCTGCAGCGTTTTTAAACAGAGTAGTTGTCCTGAAGAGCGAGCATCATGAACCCTTTCCTGGCCACCACATGGATGTTGGTGAAACGTCCCTTGTGCATCCACCAGTGCTTGCAGCACCATGGGAAAAGTTACCCCTTGCGATTACGTTACTGGGTGTACTGGTTTTGTACTGCGTGGCCAAAATAGGGATATTGGGTTCTATCCATCCCCCAACCACAGTTAGGGAACCCATTGCAGCAAAAGCCATCCACTATGACCTCATCGTTCCAGAGTCACAACCTTTTATAGCAACAGCTTTAATGATTGCTTTGGCTATTGCTATCACAGCAGCCCCCACAGTAGATTTTCCCACTGCCCAAATTGATTTTCCGACTGGATCCAGTAGCTGTCTGGCGTTGCAACTTCCAAGGGTATTGCCACTCGCTTCTCTCAACTGTGAGGTCTGCTCTCATCTGGTATATGGCGTGTTCAGGGCAGGGGAAAGCACAAGTCCAAAGTTGCCATGAAAGTAGCCCTTACGCAAGCAAGTTTCGCAGCCACTGCGAATCGTCCAAACCTGCAAAACTATGTGGTCCCACCCAGTCTGTGCTTGTTTCCCGGGCCCCAAACTCGGTCATTCAATGGCTAGAAACTGTCCCATTTACCAGCAGGATCTCCAAAGCGCAGAGGACTCATCAGGTTGAGGAATTCGTGCCATGTCCTAATCACTCTCATTGACAGCGGCTGCCGAGCCGCCTCCTCCTCGCCTGGCTTGGCAGGTCCTGGTTCGCACAGACTGCACGAGAAGCGTGAGGTTTTACACAACGTCCACGATTGCTGGTCTATCGACTGAGCAGCGGCCAATGTTGCTGTGCTTATGGTGTTGCAAACAGGTTCACCAGGAAAAAAAGGCACGAAACGGTTGTCCGCTGCTTTCATGGAGGGAGAGGGTAGGATTACCCAGAACCACCCGTGACAATGTTTTTTGCCCCATCAGGCACTGGGATCTCAACCCAGAATTTCAAGGGGCAAGGGAGACCGCGGGAACTATGGGATAGCTACAGGATAGCTACCCACAGTGCAACGCTCCGGAAATCGACACTAGCCTCGGTACATGGACGCACACTGCCAAATTAATGTACTTAGTGTGGCCGCGTGCAATCGACTTTATACAATCTGTTTTACAAAACCGGTTTATGTAAAATCGGAATAATCCCGTAGTGTAGTCATACCCCTAGATATATCATCAGCACACTGCAAACATATTTAAACAAGGTCTCTTATAGCACCCAGCACACCCTGTTGCACCTCAAGACACTTCTACAAACTGGCATGGCTGTCTATCCACATCTGCAGTTTGAGTGCAAAAGGCTGCTTTACTGTGCAGAAACCTGCCAGTGTAGACAAGCCCTTATAATCTGGTCTGCCATGCATCCTTTTCCCAGATCCACGGTAATTTGAATCACAGCAAAGGATCCTTCCATTCGAATACAGATGCACCGTGTTCTACAGGAAGTGAACAAATAGGATCAAATTCAGTTTGGATTTACACCACTGTAACAGAGATCAGTATTATTACACTCATTAATCAGCCTAAGAGGAGCATCTCCATTCCATGTCAATTCTCCTTCCCTCCCAAGCAAGGAGCAGTAGCAGATGGAGGAAGGCAAGCAAAGGAGACAACTTTGGTTTCACTATTCTCCATTAACACATGGCAAGAGGCACACTTCAGGGCTAAAATGATATTGTCAAAATGTTAACCATCCATTTGCCAAGTACTGGAAGAGCAGCCTTTTTCAAAACATACTTTGGCTGTTTGTGGTTACCTGGGTAGGAGTGACTGGGTAGGGAGAGATGGATGTCTCAAAATGTTGCATTTGTTATTTAACGAATCCCCCGCCAGTTCCCTTCCTTTTTAAAAATCCCTAAAGGGGAATACAGCTACCTAGTTATTCAGCTCAAAGGAAATATTATGATTAATTAGGAACTAGAAGGCTGGCTGGCTGGCTGGCTAGATGGAAAGATTATTTTTGTAAACTCTGAAAATTCAGGTGTTCAAGAAAAGGGAAGAAGAAAAGAAAACCCAACTTACTCCTTGACAGGACAACAAATGTATTTAGATAAAAGCCAGTGACTCTGTCAACAGCTATTTAGCTGTTGTACGTACAAACTTTGTATAAGGAACTAGACAGTCACAGGGTGGCCTTCACCGGCAAGCATATTCTTTACTGTCAGATGCATTAGCTTTAACAGTGGTAAAAATCTGGACACAGGCTATGCAAGTCTCCAAACTAAGCTGGGGTGGGAGGCAAAGCCAGCACAGAAAGAAGAGAAAATCCAGTGGAGGGTGGGAGGCCTGAGCAACAAGGAGAAATGATTTTATTAAACGACACAGAACTCTGTTAATAAAGTCGACACACAAACCAAAAAAGGTCATCCAAAGCAAGAAAATGCAGTATTCAGTCTACCATCAAGCCTTACTTACCCGTCTTAAATACCACTCTCTTCTGAAAAAGATACTCTGGGTTTTGTTGCATTTTGAACCCATGAATAACGGCAAAGGAAAAGAAAAAAGAGCTGGGTGAACAGATCATAAATTTACTCAATGAATCTCTGTTCCCTCACCCTGTTTCATTAGTCACAGAGAGCCAAACATTCTCAGATTTGTTATTCAGAATTAATTGGAAAAAAAAAACTCAACAAATTCTTCTTGGTCTATTAAAAGTTTGTTAAGGATATTCAAAGATCATGCTGGTAGTCATATAAGTCACATGATGCTGCTTCTGTTTTCTAGTGGTTAATTATATACATCCTAAGAACACGAATTGCAAATTGCGTATCAGAATGTAAAATTTTGATTTTGCATTCCCGGTTATACAATTGGAAATTTGCTTCCACCAAATATTTAAGTTTGAAATTTGCCCTTCATATTTATTCACACCAGTCAAGCTCAAAAAGTTTCTCTATTGGCTTCCACTTAAATACAAGAGCTCATTATACAAGACTTAAGAGTTCTTGACTGGGTTTTCCTAGTTCCTCTGAGATTTGATAGATCTATATTTTTTCAGCTTAGATCTCTATTCAACCACATCCTGACTGTTCTGCATTTCAAAAATTCTCCAGCAACTCACGGTTCTGAAGCTCCCTGTTGCTATTCTCCAAAGGGATGCAATGCTTCTTCTGAAAAATATATATACACACCAAAGAGTTCAACAGTATTACTATATCTAAATTAAAGGTAATTTTTGCCAGTTGCCTTTTTTCAGACATTTAGACCTGGATTCTGTCTGTCTATTAACAATGTTACCACATCTATTAGAGAGTATCTATACTAGATGGGAGAAATTCCGTGATTTTTTTTTTTTATTATTATTATTTGGCTGAACTGCCAATTATAAGTAGTTTCACATTTTGGTGCTTTATTTAGTTTTCAGGATATTTTTCTTCCAAGAACCAGAAAGAGCTTCACAGCTCTCCTAAGACCAAGTTTCTTATTATCTCCATTTTATAGGTGGTTAAATTCAGTGAGAGAGGTTAACTGACATGGTGAAGTCACAGTGAGTAAATGGCAGAATAGGAGTACAACCCAGAAGTCCTGACTCTCACTCCTCTCTCTTAACTACAGTACTAGATTACACTCTCTCTTCTATCTATCAGCAGATAAGCAGGTTTCAGATGTCAATCAAAACCTCACTTATGCAACACTTTCCTTTCTCAACGGCTGAGGCTGAGATGGTGATTGTGATGGCTTTGGGCCCTTTGGGGTGTCACCTGATGTGCTGGGGTGCCACTGAATCAGTCTGTTCTGCCAGCCTGGGTCCCTTTACCTGGCCTTGCTGGGCTAGGCTCACAAGTCTCTTCCAGTCAAGCACACAGGCATGGCCACACCCAGCTGCACAGAGCGACAGAGATCCGCTCTGGAAAGATTCAGCGTTAGGGGCTTACCCCAACACCCTGATGCCCACGCCCTTTAAGAGGTACAAACCCAAAGGTTTTATGAAATTCGACCCCTCCCTCAATGTGGAGGGAGATATGCACAACTTTGTGTCCTGCCCATTAGAAATTACATAAACTAGGTTAAATTATAAACAAGAAATAAGTTTATTAACTACAAAAGGAGAATTTTAAGTGACTAAGAAATAATAGACAGAACAAAACAGAATACTGACCAAATAAAGCAAAATATGCAAGCTAAGCTCAATTTACTTCAGACACGGGTTACAAAATGTAAATTCTCACCATAAATGTTATTTCAGGCAGGTTGCAAAGTTTCTGTGGTTCAGAGTTCCAGTTGTATTTCTTTTCACACTGGATCCCTATCTCAGTCTGGATTCTCCCCTTGTTGTGGCTTTAGCAGTTTTTCTCCTTGGACAGATAGGCCATGGAGAGGACGAATCCCATTTGCCTTCTTTCCCACCCTTAAATAGGATTTACATAACGTGGGAATCCTTTGTTTCCCAAACTTGACCCCTCCCACATTCCCTTCCAGTGGAAAGTTACAAGAAGTCCCAAGTAATGTTTAGTATCAGGTGACAAGACCATGTATGTCACAGCATACATGAATCAGTGGCAGTATGGAGAGTCCACAGGAAGGCAAGCTTTTTCACAGTCTATTGTCCTCACTGTGGGTCATCAGCCCTGTCTGGCTTTTCTATTGTTGTACCTGAAGTGTTAGCAGTGGGCATCACCCGAAGTAGCACAGCTGAAATACAGATACATAGTCAATATTCCTAATGTCAGATACAGAAATGATACAGGCATACAAACTGGATAATCACATTCAGTAAATCATAACATTTCTAATGATATACCTTACAAGACCCATCTTGCATAAAATAAATCAGTTACGTCATATTCATATCATAAGCATATTTTCCTAAAGCATATGGAGTGAAACACTACAGTGATAACCAAGACAACACGCATAATACAAATAGAAGACGTCGTGTGATCAAAAACGAACTAAAAAAAAGAAAGGTAAAGAAAACAAGTAAACAAAGTATACGAAAAGAATAGAATAGAAGAGAGGGGGTAAGCCAAACAGCTTTAGCCACGTTCACAATTCAATGTTTAACTGGCACAGAACGTAGATGGGAATATTTATAGCACTGCAACACAAGGTACCTTTGGCAGAAGAGTTTGCTAAGCAAACTACAGGCAAGTTGTTACATTTCACACAGATAAAACTACAGAAAAGAAAGTTTAAATGACCCTAAATGTAAGCCATCTGTATGCACATGTACATGACCAGGTTGTAAATCAAGATGATTATGAAGTATGTGATGGAATTTTAAACAGAGTGTTTTAATTGTTAAACACATCTGCTGAAACTGAGTTTGAAATTTTGTTTTGAATATTGTGAGTGCAGAGGAGGGTATGAAAACCCAGGAGTCATAAGAGAACAAAATGAATATAAAGCAAAGTGACTTAACTAATAATTTGCCTCTTTTATAATAAAAATAAAAAATAATAATTGGAGATACGCCAATCTCCTAGACCTGGAAGAGACCTTGAAAGGTCATTGAGTCCAGCCCCCTGCCTTCACTAGCAGGACCAAGTACTGATTTTTGCCCCAGATCCCTAAGTGGCCCCCTCAAGGATTGAACTCACAACCCTGAATTTAGCAGGCCAATGATCAAACCACTGAGCTATCCCTCCCCCCCACTTTGAGACCCTCAAAGTGTTTTGTGATCACCCATCAATTCCCACAACATCTCAGTCAGATTAATATTGTTTCAACCACATTACAAATGGGCAAACTGAGGCAAGTATACTATAAAGGAGCTTAGGCCAGGGTCACATAGCAAGAAAAACATCAGAAAGTAGAAGTTTTCCAATGAGGATAAAATTTACTAGATTATGGTATATTTACTTACACACAAAAGAGATTACCTCTCTCAACTTGTAATGGACTAACTTCTATTGGTGAAAGGGACAAGCTTTCAAGCTTCAACACATACAGCATAAGTTTAAATCTATCAGGCTTTTCACACTTATTAATATGCTATTAATGTGACAGATATACCATGTAACAGAATAATACAAAATATAATTATATTTCAATTAGCCCAAATGAGCCATATCTAAGTACTCTCTGGAACAGAATAAAGAACAGTCAGTTCAACAGGCCTTTGGAGGAGTTTTTTGGTTTGTTTGCTTTAATGGCCATCTGCCATTGCCTTCTCATATTAGAAATGTTGGTCTGATGCTTACACATCTTTAAGGACACTCACTAGTTTGCAAATATCATAGGACATCAGTCACTTTACGAAAACAGCAATTGGGTAGCGACCAAATTTTGAAGGAGGGGCCACTGATTTAGACAAAAAGTGACTTATACGAATAAGTCTTTATATGGAAAAGGAGATCTACATCTTCAGTTTGCATAGCTCAAAGAAGCCATTTATACAGCAATTTACACACGTTATTTGACTCCAGTTAAGATCCATATGTTTGCCACTAAGGAAGTGTTCTAATGGAAGGGTTCCAGCAAAACAGACACATACTTGCACATGTGGTAGCTGTGTCCAGGAATTAGATGGTTTATGAAAGAAATTAAAGAGATTAGGAAGCCAGCATTTTATCATAAGATTGAAGATCCCCAGACTTGCTTACTAATACTCCCGTAAAGGATCTAAATTTTAAAACCAACACATTAATTTCTGTTATTGTTAGTAGCCAGATTTTGTATTGTATATAACTGGAAATGTGTGACACCCTCCCCTTATGGAATTGTGGTATAGCAAAATATGAACTGTCCTCGTAATGAAAAGCTTTCACACCAAGTACACAAAAAAAGCACCAAAAAGAGGATATAATGTACTCAGAGGAGGAGGGCTCCCCAGCCAGCAAGCCAGAATCTTTAAACCTGACCCTGAATAAGTAATGTATGATATAGCATGTTATCGTTTTGCCTCAATAAAACATTTCAACAAAAAAGTAGTTTTTGTGGTACATAAATGTAGACTTTGCAAGAGTGAGGTTGCAAGGAGTGACATAACTTATCAAGCTTGTATTTGGGGATAGGGAGGGATAGCTTAGTGATTTGAGAATTGGCCTGCTAAACCCAAGGTTGTGAGTTCAATCCTTGAAGGGAACATTTAGGGAACTGGGGTAAAATCTGTCTGGGGATTGGTCCTGCTTTGAGCAGGGGGTTGGATTAGATGACCTCCTGAGGTCCCTCCCAACCCTAATATTCTATGAAATCAATATAAAATTTGTATCAGCATCAGATCCGTGATTTGCAAAAATGGGCTGTGGATATTCTCATTCGCAGATATAAAATGGATATCCACAGATTTGCAGACTCTAGGGATAGGGAGAAATGTGGCAAGGCTGACAACGTGTATCCTCTAATTGTGCAGGAAAACCTAAGATGTTGAGAATAAAAACATCCTTTTGGGGACATTCCAGTGCCACCTTCTCTTGTACTGGCTTTTACTAGAGTAATCTGTCTTACTACCTCTCCCTCATTTAGCCCTAAGGGAGAGACTCATTTCCTTGATCATTCCTATAACAACATTAATCATAAAAGATCTACAAGTCTCCTCCTGTGTCAGGGCAGCATGTAGCTCTGGCACCTCAGGAACAGTCCAGGGAAGGATTGTCATTTAAGAGTCACATTACATTCCCGTGCTCCAAGGTGAAAATAATCTGCACAAGCTCTCCGCCACTAGTAAATTACTTCTTCCCCAGTGTTAGGTAAGCTTTGCTGACTAATGTGTTGAGGAAGGTGGGGACAAAAACTGCCCGCTTCTCCCCTCCAAATACATGTGAGCAAATGGTCCTGTGAGCCTGCTCTCCCTCCCCAAAACCTGCACACAGAGCAGCAGTCCAGGTAAGCCATGCAGGGAAATAGGGGAAGGCATCTGATACCTCCATACGCCGCTGCAGTCACATAAGGCAAGTTACAATCTTGGTGGAATGGTATGAAAAGAAAGTGTTGAGGATTGTTGCTTATTTTTTTTTACCCATGTTACGAGTGGAATGATTTTGAGAGAGAGAGAGAGAGAGAGAGAGAGAGACTGACTTGATAATGCATGTTCTACACACACCATGATAGCAGAGAGAGAGAGAGAGAGAGAGAGAGAGAGAGAATGAATCATTCTAGGGGCAGGTTTCAGAGTCGCAACCATCAATGTGAGAGCCATTACACACATTGAATCTATTTCCCCATGTTAAGTATCCTCACACCTTCTTGTCAAGCTGTCTTCTATGGGCTATCACTACAAAAAAAAAATTTTCTCCTGCTGACAATAGCTCATCTTAAATAGCCTCTTAGAGTTGGTAGGGGAACTCCCAACTTTTCATGTTCTCTGTATGTATATATTTCTCCTCACTATATGTTCCATTCTATGCATCCGATGAAGTGGGCTGTAGCCCACGAAAGCTTATGCTCAAATAAATTTGTTAGTGTCTATGATACCACAAGTACTCCCATTCTAGGGCCAGTTCATTCAAATGTGAACCCCAAATTGATGCCACCTTATCCTCAATTAAATCCCCCCTTAAAACCAACCTCATTTACAATGCCTGCAAGTCACTCTCATCTGGCACTGGTGAGTGGTCTCCACTAGACATGTGCCTATTGTTCCATTAAATAGTTTGTTTTGCTACCTCCTCTTTCCATGTCGCCCAACCCTGTCTTCTTGGTTACCTGTCCAATGACACCCAGCCCAACAGGACCCTATCTTTTATTGAGGTTACAATACAATATAATACAGTATGAAGAGTCATTCTCAAAACTCGTCATGTTTGTTGGGTGCATACTCAGACCTAAAAAGCAGCCTTGCCTGAAACAAGAAAAACTGGACCCTCTTGACACATCATTGAATCGTTCCAGGTTTTGACAGTTACTGAATAAATCGGCTATGGAATTTATTTTATGAGTAAGACACAGAAAGGAACTCTTTGGCCATTTAGTCCATTCCCCTCAAGTAATAGAAATCTCACTTCAAATCCAACTCGAACCTGCTCGTACACTAATTTTACACACCTGAAGGACTCTCAGCCATGGGCATTCTGGGACGTGGGAGATTTTTGCAAAGAATATCCCATAACCTAGAGCGTGAGTCAACAAGAATATTCCATGGAGTACTTTTATCAACATGACACTTCTGTTTAATAAAACTGACTTATAAGCACACTAGGAGAAAAATAATTTTAAAACTTACCTAACTATAAAATTCTTCCAAACCAAGATATTACATTCATTCAATAATTAAAGTCGTCATTAATTTTTCTTAGTATTTAACCTCCAATGCCAATTCTAATTTATTCAACAAAGGAATAGTTTAAATGAAGATCAAACAGAAAACTCAAAAAAGATGACAGATGAAGATCAAAAATTTAAGTTTGCACTCAAACAGAAATACTTGTATTTTCAAATGAAGTTTTAATTAACACACACACAAAATGCTTAGAGGTTTTTTTAAAAAAAACATTATTTCAGTATGGCCCATAAAAATATAAGTTACTGAGACCTCTATTCCATTTTTACAGCAGTTAACATTCTATCATCACTGACAAATGTATAAAAAGAGAAATGCTTTTTAACTTCAGCTTCACTAGAAACACGGGTTTGTCAAATGTAGAACAAAAATTGATAAAACTATTTTCACACTTCTAGAACTGCACTAACAAACAAAACCATTTAAGTAACTAGTATGTACTTTTAACTCTGATATAATTAAAAGGAGGAGGCAATGAGGCACAGATCTACTCATATATCCCCCGCATGAGCCACAAAGGAGGGAAAGGAATCCTCACTGTCCTAACTGCTAGAAGAGAGAAAGCCCAGGAGGGAGGCTAAAATTCATGTTCAGATTCAGCATTGTCCCCTTTATCTTTCAAATTGGTTTTTTTTCAGTTCATATTTTGAGAAACAAAATTGTCAGCTAAACAGCTTGACACGTAGACAGGTAGCAATTAAAAGTTTATAGCACTTGTATTATTATTTAACAGACTAGATTAGCCAGTTTAAAAGAATACAGGTTGTATTTGACAGTCATCAGTTTGACAGTACTGTAGGTTGCTTACATTAATGTTTAGAAAAAATAGGCTAATCGACCACTTTGGGGAAGAGGAAATGGAAGGAAAAACAATGACAGAGAGAGAAAATCTGTACTTCCTCATATCCCAGCCACCAGCAGCCCTTTCTCTCTGTAGTGACATCAGCACTACTGCTCCTTTACTTTGCTTCTCACGGGATGCCCTCCTACAACACCCTTTGCAAGTACATGAGTGTCCCACTCTGTCTTTATTTGGACTCCTCTTGCAAACATTTCATCTGCAAGATCCACTAACTAACTCCTATCAATATCATCCAATCCTCTCCCCAATTTAGGGGTTTCCCAATGCTTTCTTGTCAGGTTTTGTTTCAGAATGCAAGCTCTCTGGAGCAAGAGATGGTGTCTTTATTCATGCCATAAAAAGTGCAAGCATACTGCTGGTACTGAAACAAATGCTTAATGGAGTTGAAGTTAACATACGTATATGGTATTAATAAATGACATGTAGTTCTCCAGTGCTAGATCAATCACTGACTAGACAAACGTTAATAATGCAAGAGATTATGGAGGAATAACTATCCACTGAAAAAGTGCCAGGCGACTTTCTCCAATAGTTTAAAAAGCAACTTGTTCACCTCTTTTCTCAATGAGCCCTTATAAAATAAAGATTACCCAAGCCATACCAAGCTACTCTACCTCCTTATGGAGCTTGAGCTGCAAGAATAGCAAATTGATCCACAGGCACAAGAGTTCATTTCTCCACTAAACTTAACCTCCAAGCTACATTTGGGGAAACACTTGCATGTGTTCAACTCTTCTGTTTTTCTTCTCTGCAAAACTAGCATGCATTTTAGTTACTCTAAATGAATCAAACCAGAGATACATTAAGCATTATTTTGTTTTTTAATTTCTTAAAATATACTGCCACTTTTACATCCCATTACGTTATTAACTAACTAATACTCATAGTACCCATATGGGAGAGTGGTAGATTCTTCATGTTGCATGTGGCTGATTAATGTATGTGAGCTGTCCCATAGGAGAGTAACGTTTACTTGATCATGAATAAGGCTACGATTCTGTCACAGAGGTCACGGAATCAATAACTTTTGGGGACCTCTGTGACTTCTGAGGCAGGGCTGCAGCCAGCCTCACAGCCGTCAGAACACTTAACTGGTGCCCAGCCCCCGGGCCGGGTCAGCTCCCTGGGGCTGGAGCAGCAGCAAGCCAAGGATGCATTCTGTTTGTCCCCCCAAAAGGTATTTTTAGTAAAAGTCAGGGACTGGTCGCAAGCTTCTGTGAATTTTTGTTTATTGCCTTGACCTCTCTCTGACTTTTACTAAAAATACCCATGACAAAGGCTTTAGCCTTACTCACGGACTAAACTGTATCATCTGCAAACAATGGTGGATAATTTAAAAAATCCACACCCTATTCATGAAACATATCACCTATTAATTTACTACAGCTAAAATCAATCAGGTTATTCTCTCCTGTGAGTAATGGACTATTTGAGTTAGGGTCAATCTCAGTATAACCTCAAAAAAAAAGTTTCTAGTGATAAAGTAGGCACTGTGAGAGAACAGAACTGGCCGCAGTTTGAGAATGTTTGGATGCAGCATTTGTGTTTAGGGCTTATATGTAGTATAGAACGGAACATAAAGACAAGGCCAAGTTTTACGGAAGTGTGTGTTTAAAATTAGGACCCTAAAGGTCATTTTTTCAAAAGAGCTTACATGACTTCGGAATCTAGGTCTCACTGAAAGTCAGTGTGGGACCTAGGCACTTTCAAAAACGTTACCCTAAACCCCCAGTTAGATATTTACAGAAGTGCCTTATGTGCAATAAATAAATAAATAAATAAATAAATAAAATAGTAGTGTTCAGTAGTCATTTAATTTCTGAAAACAAACACATACACCACTTATGTAGGTGCCTAGGTATGAACTCAGGCACTTTTGAAAATTTTACCTGAAGTCCCATTGCCTTTCAGTACATTGGAATAAGAAAATTATTCAGAGAGGTTGGTGATTTCCTCCTGAAGGAACAGTTTGGGTTTTCTGAAATCTCTCTTTTCTAAACATCAAACAAGATACACCTCTACCCCATTATAACGTCACCCGATATAAGACGAATTCGGATATAATGCGGTAAAGCAGCGCTCTGGGGGGCCGGGCTGCACGCTCCGGTGGATCAAATCAAGTGCGGTATAACTTGGTTTCACCTATAAAGCAGTAAGATTTTTTGGCTCCCGAGGACAGCGTTATATCGGGGTAGCGCTGTATTTAAACTATGACACAGCCAACAATGAAGATGCTTTAGTGACTATCTTGCACTTAGAGAAGGAAGGCAAAACTATTGCAGTTGGCCAAAAACTAAAAAACAGACTAGCAGACAGTTGGATGATTTTATACCACCCTGAATGAGTGTCCAGGTCCTATAAATGTTAATGGGAGCTACAGGCATCAATGGAGATATCCACGAGCATGGATTTTTAAGAGTTGAACTAATATATAGTAACCTAATATCACTGAATAAATAATGTGAGACTTTCAGAGTCTGAACAGCCCAGATAAAGCCTAGCAATGTGAAATTAAGGGTCTGCATAGTATTTGATGCTGTTCTTACCCAATTCTTCATTCAGTGTGTTGGCTTCCCAGTTCTTTATTCACAGTGGTTCTTGTGCCAATTTCAATAGCACTTTTCTATTACAACTGCTCCTAACCCATCTCTCTTTAGATGGGTAACATTGCTCTTAAGATTTACAGTAGCACAATTCAGCAGTAGAAGTGAAAAACAATTGCTCTTTATTTTCTGGTGAGTGCCTTTGGCCTCCCCAACCTAGTTATGTATTGCATGCTTCACAGACAGCAGTATGCAGGCCTCCAGTGCCCATCTCAGAGAAATTGTCTGTATGGCATGAGTCTACAGAACAGCTTAGAACAGAACCCTGTATCTCAAACACAATTACTTACTGCAATTCAAACGGAGTAGAAAATGTCTCTTAGCTTCTTCTTACTCTAGTTCACTTTACACACATGAAATATATTACATGTAATAAATTTCAACTTCCTGCTCCAAAGCATGGGGGCACTACAGGTTTCCACAGAAAAGGTCACCAGATTTATTTTTATTTTTTTTTTAAAACTTGGCAAAACAACATTTTCAATAACATCTGAAATTTTTTGGCTGAAATTTTCCAAAATTCAGCCTGAAGTATATACCTGGCATGGAAGATTTCAGCCCAAATGGTTTGGCAAAGTTAGAAACAATTGAAAACAGGATCTTATAACAGGATGTGTTGGGCAACTTTAAATGGTTGTGCTACCGGCCCCATTTCTAATGCAATGTTTTTAGTTTCTTCCTCTCTCGTAGCAACATCATGACAGAACAGATACTAATCTAACTGTTGCTTCAGTCATAAAGCATGGGCTTATGGTTACAGCAGTTAGAGAGGAAAGAGACCCAAGCCAGAGCCTCAGCTGGTGTACACTGGCATAGCTTCCCTGATGTCAATGGAATTACATCAATTAACACCATCTGAGGATCCAGCCCTTACTTATCTCTCTCGCCGTCACTGGTGACTACTAACACTACACTGACATGATCTATTTATTTAATCCATCCTCAGAAGAGGAAAAATGTATTTCAGAATGTATTCGTGGCTTGGACTTTTGCTTTCAATACCATTGCCTTTTATTTCTAGGTCTGGTTCTCTTAAATTTTATCATCTCTTTCCTGGCCTAAACCACTGTAGTGTCCACTCCCAGAATCTCAGAATTATTTAGGCACGTAACTACCACTGACTTCAGTGAGAGTTAGGAATTTAAATACCTTTGTGGATTTGGACTCTAGTGGGAATCCCCAGCCTTCTTAACAAACACTGGCAAAAATATGCAAATACAGCATGCAGCACCTTTAGAAGTGCATTCTTTAGTTTACAGCTGAGTGGAGCTTAAGCTCTGGTTTTTTTGTTCCGGATTCTCAACTAAGGGCTGGTCTACACTACGGGATAAAATCGATTTTAGATACGCAATTTCAGCTACGTGAATAACGTAGCTGAAGTCGAATATCTAAAATCGATTTACTCACCCGTCTTCACCGCGCAGGATCGATGTCCACGGCTCGCCATGTCGATTCCGGAACTCTGTTGGGGTTGGAGGAGTTCCGGAATCAATATAAGCGCGCTCAGGGATCGATATATCCCGTCTAGATTAGACGCGATATATCGATCCCAGAGCAATCGATTTTAACGCGCCGATACGGTGCGTAGTCTAGACGTGGCCATCGTCTCAGCCTCCATTTATTTATTTAAATAAATTTGGTCAAATATTATTTGAACAGTTCATTCAATTTCATTTTTATCGCAGAAGGTGGCGAAAGCAACTAGGGGAGAGGCTGGTCTAAATTTGATTCTGACAAATAGGGAGGAACTGGTATAGAATTTAAAGGTGGAAAGCAGCTTGGGTGAAAGTGATCATGTTCATGATTCCAAAGACAATGGACTTCAGAAAACTAAGGCCTTGGCTACACTCACACTTTACAGCGCTGCAAGTTTCGTGCTCAGGGGTGTGAAAAAACACCCCCCTGAGCGCTGCAAGATACAGTGCTGTAAAGCGTCAGTTTAAACAGGGCAGCAGCGCTGGGAGCACGGCTTAAACCATGTAAAGGATGTGGTTTACATGCAGCGCTGGGAGAGCTCTCTCCCAGCGCTGCCGCTCTGACCACATTCACACTTCAAAGCGCTTTGAAATTCGAAGTGTAGCCATACCCTAAGAGAATTGGTAGGTAAGATGCTGTGGGAAGCAAGACTAAGGGAAAAGAGAGTTCAGAAAAGCTGGCAGATTTTTAAGGAGACATTAGTAAGGGCACAAGAGGAAACTATTCCAGTGCATAGGGAAGACAGAAAGTATGACCACCCTGGCTTAACCTCGAGATCTTCAACAACCTGAAACTCAAAAGAGTCAGATAAAAAGTGGAAACAAGGTTAAGTTACAGAAGATGAACATTAAAAAACAAAACTAAAATAAAACTGTAGGGACAAAATTAGAAAGGCCAAGGCACAAAACAAGATTAAAGGTAACAAAATATTTTACAAATATATTAAAAGCAAGAGGAAAATCACGAACCAATTCCAGGGCTGGCCTTAGGGAAAAACACCCTGGCTCCCACTGCCTCCTCACCAATTCCCCATCACCCCTGGGTAGTGTGTTCTTTACTGGTTTTTTCCCCTATTTTCTAAATTCTGATATACTTTTTACACACAGATTTCTTTATTTGTTTTTAAATAGACAATATGGTACATAGAAACAATATCTAAATACATACAAAACAAAACTTAAAATATAAATCAATGCAGGTGACTTTACATCTTATTAAAATATGTTAAAACAAGGTTGTGTTTAGATTTATATGGCCCTCCTGTGTAATAAGATTGGGCACCACCGATCTAAATAATAGTCCTGCCTCAGTGAAGGCGATGGGACTATATGACCCATCAATGTCCCTTCAATGCCTACACTTCTATGATTTGGACATTTTTTCCAGTCACTTAAATTATTCAACTGAATCACCCACCCGGCACTCCCCAGACCCCAACTCACAATTCTTTTGATAAGCACCATCTTCCGACATGCAGAGCCACACTGAGCAGGTGCAACTTCAGTATGCTGTTTCCAGAATCAGAACCCCACCCCTACATGGCAGTCCCCCCTTTCCCCGCCCCTCCCCCACCCACACAGCTGCACTCCCAGTCCCCTCCTGATCTCCTATGGCCCCACTCGAGAGCCTCGAAACCCCCCAGGGGCTGCACCCATACCAGCTAGGGTGCCTCCGCCTATAGAAGTGCCTGCTACAGCTGCTTTGGTGTCACTGCCAGCAGGGCCCATTGGTGTCATCGGCACCACCTCTATAGAGCCCCCAACTCCGTGGCACACCCTAGAGTCCCCCCTCTCCTCACCTTAGTAACATCCCTTGTGAGCCCCCTCCATGCTACATTCCATAGAGTCCGATCCCCCTCCACCCCCATCGGGCATTCATAGCCCATCATAAAATTTCCATACCCAGATGCAGTCCTTAGGCCAAAAAGTTTGCCCACCCCTGCTGTAGTCAGTCATTCCTAAGCCCTAAGAGCTGAGAAATGAAAGGCCAAGTTAGAGTTTCAAACCCAAATTCCTCATATGGTGCCATGTCATGCTACTCATGAAAAGTCTGGGATCCTAAATCTCTTGGCTGAACTATGCTACAGGCACATTTTCAGCCTCACACAAATCTGCTGAGACAAGTCTGAAGTTAATGTGGCTTGAGCGGAAGTCTCTCAGAAGATATAAAAACTACATTCACTCTACAATTCACAGCTTTAAAGGGATACTCAATTTCTTGCTTTTAGAACATAAGAACAGCCATACTGGGTCAGACCAGAGGTCCAGCCAGCCCAGTATCCTGTCTACCGACAGTGACCAATGCCAGGTGCCCCAGAGGGAGTGAACCTAACAGGCAATGATCAAGTGATCTCTCTCCTGCCATCCATCTCCACCCTCTGACAAACAGAGGCTAGGGACAACCCTTCCGTTACCCATCACCTGGCTAACCAGCATTGATGACTTAACTCCATGAATTTATCTAGTTCAGGTAAGGAGTTCCACAGGTTGACTGTGCGCTGTTGTGAAGAAGAACTCCTTTATTTTTTTTAAACCTACTGCATAATTTCATGTGGCCCTAGTTCTTGTATTTATAGGAACAACTCTTTCCCTTATTCCACTTTCTTCACATCACTAATGATTTTATTATACCTCTCATCCATATCCCCTTGATTTTCCGCTTCAAGCTGAAAGTCCGTGGCCTCTTAATCTCTCTCATATGGACCCGTCCCAAACCCCTAATCATTTTTAGTTGCCTTTTCTGAACATTTTTCTAATGCCCAGCTATCTTTTTCTGAGATCGATCCACACGATCTGCATCCAACAGTATTCAAGAATGGCGGGCATATCATGTTTATATAAGAGGCATAAGATTTCTCCGTCTTTTCTCTATCCCTTGTTTATGATTCCTAACATCATATTTGCTTTTTGAACTGCCGCGTGCACACTGCGGGGACGTCTCAGGAACTATTCCGATGATGCAGGATTCTTTTCCTTGATTAGCTGTCAGCTAAATTAGCCCCATCATAATGTATGTATAAGTGGGGGGCGGGGTTCCACATGTGCCTATTTATTTATCCACATTAACATTTCATTTGTCTTTGTGGTGTCCATCACTTAGTTTTGTGAGATCTTTTTGAAGTTCTTCACAGTCTTCTTTGGTCTTAACTATCTTGAGCAGTTTAGTATCATCTCCAAACTTTGCCACCTCACTGTTTACCCCTTTTCTCCAGATCATTTATGAATAAGTTGAATAGGACTGACCCTTTGGGAACACCACTAGCTACCCCTCTCCATTCTGAAAATTTACCATTTATTCCTACCCTTTGTTGCCTGTCTTTTAACCAGTTCTCAATCCATGAAAGGATCTTCCCTCTTATCCCACGACAACTTAATTTACACAAGAGCCTTTGGTGAGGGAGCTTGTCAAAGGCTTTCTGGAAATCTAAGTACACTATGTCCACCAGATCCCCCTTGTCCACATGTTTGTTGACCCCTTCAAAGACCTCTAACAGATTAATAAGACAAGATTTCCCTTTAGAGAAACCATGTTGACTTTTGCCCAACAAGTTATGTTCTTCTGTGTGCCTGACAATTTTATTCTTTACTATTGTTTCAACTAATTTGCCCAGTATTGACATTAGACTTACTGGTCTGTAATTGCCAGGATCACCTCTAGAGCCCTTTTTAAATATTGGTGTTACATTAGCTATCTTCCAGTCATTGGATACAGAAGCCAATTTAAAGGACAAACCATAGTTAATAGTTCTTCAATTTCATATCTCAGTTCTCTCAGAACTCTTGGGTGAATGCCATCTGGTCCTGGTTACTTGTTTATCGATTAATTCCAAAACCTCCTCTAGAGAGACTTCAATCTGTGACAATTCCTCAGATCTGTCACCTACAAAGGATGGCTCAGGTTTGGGAATCTCCCTAACATCCTCAGCCATGAAGACTGAAGCAAAGAATTCATTTAGTTTCTCCGCAATTACTTTATCATCTAAATGCTCCTTTTCTATCTCAATCGTCCAGGGGCCCCACTGGTTGTTTAGCAGGCTTCCTGCTTCTGATGTACTTAAACAAAAATTTAAATTTGATTTCTATTAGAACACTGTTGAAACAGTAATCCTGAAATAAAAAAAAATAACTAAACATTTCTCCACTCTCCTGCTTCTGTTTATCGGGTTTTTTTTAGCAAAGGAGAATCTGACAATATAGACAAAACAGTGACACTGACTAGCAAAATTGTATATATAAATGTACCAAGAAAAAAATTTCTTTCCACTCAGTAACTGTTCTACTCATAACTAGAAGAGGTTAATATTTTCAGACCAAAAAGTGATCTGCTAGTTGAGGATGTCCTTTTAAAAACTCAATAGCAAAGTCCTGTTATTCAAAAATAAACTGTTATGATCAGAAATAACTAGGAAGAACAAAATGACTTGCAGAAAATGACTCTACAATGTTAAAAGCCTCAGAGGAAAACTTCACAAGACAATCAGGATTTCAATTAACCCTCAGAGACATTTCTAGGGACTCCATTGTCTTATCAAGATCCTTAATTGGAACAGAATATTCCACAGTGACCAACACCACTAAGGCACATCAGTTGCAATAAGCATCAATCTAGATATACAATCAAATTACTCATCTCAGAGATTAACTCTAATATTAGACTATATGAAGAGACAGATTTTCCCAAATCACAGGACTGGTTTGTTTTTTTTAAATGAAGGACTCGGGCAGACCCCTCTCCTGCAGTTCTCTTTTGGAATTATAGAAGTTGGAAGTGGAATCATTTGCCCATGCATGAGTGTTTCCCATGGGATACTTTCTAGGGGCAGATCCATCAAAGAGCTTTGACAATTTGTATCTGCTGACCCTAGGCAAATATCACAGAGGAAACACTCATGTATATAGCCCTGTGGTCAGAGAGCCAGTGTTATGCTAAAGCCTAGTATTAAAACTCAGAAGTAAGAAGAATGCAACTTGACTGCCTAGATAAAGTGAAGTAAAGGGAGCTGTGACAATTTACACCAACCAAGGAACTGCCCCACTCTACCTAGTGCCATCTGTTTTTAAAGGTCTTGTGCAATGCAGCTCCTGCCATGTCCCTTTTAACAAGATCTCAAAGCTATCATATTTCTCTACGTCCTCAAATTGTATCTACATAACTGAAAGGGACAGTCGGCTCCAGAATCCAAGTGATAGATCTTCTGTGCCCAAAGTTTACACTAGCTCCCTGCTGTCTCCCCACACTTCATTCCTTCATCTTTCATTGCAAACTCTCATCCAATTTACTTTCCACTATTACACCCTGGTCTCTCTTATATTCCTGCTTTTCAATTTCTCCTTCCCAATATCTGCTTTCGATTACTTTTCCTCCTGCGTATTGTTGCATTTGTGTACACCAAATCTAATTTTCTTAGGATTTATTATTTGTTTTATCATTGCTCAAAGTCCCAGTGATGGACCAGAACCCCATTGTTCTTAGTGTTGTACAAACACAAAACAACAAGACAGTCCCAGCCTTCAAAGAGCTTACATTCTAAAACAAGATGGATACTGACAGACCAATGGAGGAGCACAAGGAAACAATGAGACAATATTGGTCAGCCTAATCTGTGTCGTTTTTTGTAGACTTTCCAGCAGAGGAGTGTGTCAGTAACTTCTTGTCCAAGAGGAACTAAAGATTTACATACTTGGGGGTCCTAGGTTAGCTGCAGTGATTCAGAATACAGCTTTACGAAGAAAGGTGTGTATGGAGCAGGGGTTCTCTATCTGGGAGTCAGGACCCCTCAGGGCCTTGTGAGGTCATTACATGGGGTGGGGGGTCGCAAGCTGTCAATCTCCACCCCAAACCCCGCTTGCCTCCGGCATTTATAATGGTATTAAATATATAAAGTGTTTTTAATGTATAAGGCGGGTCGCACTCAGAGGCTTGCAATGTGAAAGGGGTTGCCAGCAAAGAAGTTTGAGACTCACTGGTATAGAGATTACAAATTGCCATTAGGAACAGTGTCAGGATTTCGTCTACAAACTGTCCCTTTAAACTTGGACTGAAAAATGTCAATATGGATATAAATGTTTATTTAGGTCATTATGCTAAAAATGTACAGTCTAAACCACAGGGAAAGGACAAACAAGGCTAAACTGGCTTTCACTTTCTAAGGTGTTGAAATTGCTATTTTCCCTTCACTTCACTCAGTTCTGGAGTATTAGTTACCGGGTGAAGCAGCATCTAAGAACATAAGAACGGCCATACTGGGTCAGACCAATGGTCCATCTTGCCCAGTATCTTGTCTCCCAACAGTGGCCAATGCCAGATGCTTCAGATGGAATGAACAAAACAGGGCAATTATCAAGTGATCTGTTCCCTGTTGTTCAGTCCCAGCATCTGGTAGTCAGAGACTTAAGGAACCCAGAGCATGGGGTTGCATCCCAACCCTCTTGGCTAATAGCCAGTGATGGAACTATCCTCCATGAACTTATCTAGCTCTTTTTTTAACCCAGTTATAGTTTTGGCCCTCACAACATCCCGTTGCAACAAGTTCCACATGTTGTGTGAAGTACTTTGTTTTGTTTGTTTTAAACCTGCCAACTATTAATTTCATTAGATGACCCTGTGACACTCTGCACCCTATATTCACTCTAGTGGTATGATTATGACATAATTATGATACACCTTGTACAAAATGTGTCATGTAAGGTGTCAATGGAAAAGTTAGAATAATCATATTCTGCAAATCATATTTGTATGCATGTATCATTTTTGTATCTGGAGTTATGAATATTGACTATGCAGCTGTATTTCAAACATGCTTGCTTTAGGTAACATCCACAAAGCTTTACATATAGTCTAGACAGCACATTATGAATGGCCAATTCAAGTTGAATGGCCTATCAACAAAAACAATGGTCCATGTAAGAGCTTGTCCTCACCTGTGGATGCTTCAGTCAGCCTATGGATAATGGCTGCCATGACTCATTGGAGCATGCAAAGTCTTATGACTAAATCACATGATACTGAACTCCATTTGGCACCTGTATTTTTCCACAAACTGGGCTAGGAACTTGGCTTGGAACAAAGGGGTCCCACCATATGGAATAAGCTATACAAGGGATAAGTGATATCACCAAGGGACCTCACTTTCCCCACAACTCAACAAATGGAAATACCTCTGGAAGAACAACGACTTTAAACTGGGGAGGTGCTGGTCCCTGACTGGAATAGAGGATACCTGCCTGTGTATAAATCATCTATAAACTGCTTGTACTATCTAACAGGATAAGACATTGTTTGATTCAATTCCTGTGTAGTCTATAAGACAGATTGCGTTTGTTCATTTCTTAAGTAATCGTCTTCAATCTGTTTGCTATCACTTAAAAATCTATCTATCTATCTATCTATCTATATATATAAAAAAATTCCCCTCTCACCCCTATGGGTGGTATGTGTCTTCCTCAACCTCGGGTCCTCTACAAGGCCTGGAGTTGAGGGTTTGCGCAGTATCTTAGCTGTTCCTACACTGCACTTCTTCGGACAGAGACGCTCTGATGTTGTTCCTGGGATCTGTTGGAGCCCTCACCCAGCTTAGGAGTACAGCCCCGAGGGCTCTACCACCACTGGGACCCACTTGGCCTTCACTTTCCACATCCTTTCTAGTTCCTCTTTCAGGCCTGGTACTTCTCCAGCTTCTCATATTCCTTCTTCCTGATGTGCTGTCACTTGGCACTGCTATATCTATCACCACCGCTGTCTTTGCTCCTTGTCTATTACCACGATGTCTGGTTGATTGGCCAGTACCTGTGTCCGTCGGATCTGGAAGTCCCACAGAATCTTAGCCCTGCTATTCTCCACAACCTTCTGCGGAATCTCCCATCTGGTCTTGGGAGGGTCTAGCCCATCGCCTGTGCAGAATGTTCCTGTACCAATGCCAGCCACTTGGTTGTGCGTTCAGTGTTCTGTTCCTGCCTGCATCTTACATCCTGCCACTATGTGTTGGACTGTCTCTGAGGCCTCTCTGCACAGTCTGCACCTTGGGTCCCTCTCTAGTGTGGTAGCCCTGCTTCAATGGATCTGGTGTCAGTGCTGTTCCTGTGCTGCTCATGATCAGTGCCTCAGTGCTGTCTTTTAGTCCAGCCCTTTCCAGCCATGGTAGGATTTCCAATGTCAGCCACCTCAGCTATCTGTCGATCGTACATCCCATGAAGGGTCTTGTCTTGCCATGCATTCTTTGCTGTGGTCTTCCTCCCATGTCTGCTGGCTGCTCAGGCATTCTTCAGCAGCTTATCTTTGGGGGCCATCTTACTGATGTACTCCTGGATTTCCGGGTTTCATCCAGGATAGTGGCCTTGACGCTCACCAGCCCCGCCTGCCTCTTTTCCGGCTGGGACAGTCTCTAGGTGTTGGACTTGGGGTGGAACCTCGTGCATTGTGAGGAGCTTGCGGTTTTCACATCGGCAGCCTCCATGTCCTCCTTGGCCAGCTCACTTATACCAGCAGGGGTATCTGATGACCGGCAGGGCGTATCCGTTGATGGCGTGGATCTTGTTTCCAATGAGCTGGCTCTTCAGGACCTGTCTTATCCTTTGGTGATACTTGGATGTTGCTGTCTTCCTTGCTTCCTCATCGTGCGTTTCCATGTGACTGCGGGGATGCCAAGGTACTGTAGCTGGTCTGTATGTCTGCTATTGTGGCCCGCTGGTAGTTCACCCCCTCAAGTTCTTGATACCTTCCCTCTCTTCACTACCATCCGGCCACACTTCTCCAGTCCGAATGACATCCCGATATCCTCACTGTAGATCCGCGTCAGGTGGATTAGCGAGTCGATGTTTATTTATATTTAACCCCAAAATAGTGCAGTTTGAGTGAAGTGTTTGGGGAAAAATCTCAGCTCAGTTAATAAAGGTTTGTGCATATTCCTCTCCACACCAAGCAGGGGTGGCCTGGGTAATTGTAATAATGTTTTCTGGTCAGGCTTTTAACCAGGGCAGGACGGTACAACTCCAGGGTCCTATGCTGGGGAGTTCGGGGGTATTTTGGCTGTAGTCTCTCTATTGTTAGTTCATGAGTGACTGGTCAGAGCATTCATGAACACAGCTGGGTGTGGTCCATGCCTGTGTATGTTGATGTGAGTGCAAGCCTGGAGGGCTTTGCAGCTTGTTACAACATCACAATGTGAGAGAAAACCCAAATTGGTAAAACAGAGGGCTTAACTATAACCAAGTTACAGGTGGCACCCCAAGGGGTACCCGTGATAGACCCCAAGTTCTCGTGTTACATGAAGGGGGAAAGAGCACTTCATTATTCACCTTCTCCATACCATTCATGATTTTATAGACCTCTATAATATCTTCCTTTAGTCGTCTTTTCTCCAAGCTGAAAAGTCCCAATCTTTTTAATTTCTCCTCATATGAAAGATGCTCTATACCCCTAATCATTTCTGTTGCCCTTCTCAGTACCTTTTCCAATTCTAATATCTTTTTTGAGATGGAACAACCAGAACGGCACGCAGGATTGAAGGTGTGGGTGTACTGTGGATTTATATACTAGTGTTATGCTATTTACCGTCTTATTTTCTATCCGTTCCCTAATGGTTACTAACATTCTCTTCGCTTTTTTGACTGCTACTGCACATTTATTGGATGTTTTCAGAGAACTATCCACAATCTCTTTCTTGAGCGGTAACAGCTAATTTAGACCCCGTCATTTTGTATGTATGGTTGGGATTAGGTTCTCCACTATGCATTACTTTGCATTTATCAATACTGAATTTCATCCAAAATTTTGTTGCCCAGTCACCCAGTTTTGAGAGATACCTTTGCAACTCTTTGCCGTCTACTTCGGACTTAACTATCTTGAGTGATTTTGTATCATCTGCAAACTTTGCCACCTCACTGTTCACCCCCTTTTTTCCCTTCAGATCATTTATGACCATGTTGAACAGCCCTGGTCCAAACACAGATCCACGGGTGACCCTGCTATTTACCCCTCTCCATTCTGAAAACTGGCCATTTAGTCCAACCCTCTGGGTATGTCTACACTACCCAATGAGATAAATCAATCCCCGATTACTCTCCCATCGACTCCTGTACTCCACCGCCACGAGAGGCACAGGTGGAGTTGATGGGGGAGCGTCAGCAGTCGACTCACCGCAGTGAAGACACCACAGTAAGTCGATCTAAGTACATCAACTTCAGCTATGTGAATAATGTAGCTGAAGTTGAGTAACTTAGATTGATTCCCACCCCCTAGTGTAGACCAGGCCTTTGTTTCACGTCTTTTAACTAGTTACTGATCCACAAGATAAGCAAAGTAAGCAGCCATGGTTTAAGAGGGAAGGTTAAGAGCCTTTACTAAGGGACATTCTCAAAGGCTTTCTGAACGTCCAAATACATGATATCCACTGGATCACCCTTGTCCGCGTTTATTGACACACACACACCCTCCATCTGTCTCTTTCTCTGAGGAATCTGCTTTTGTCAGCTGCTTTTCTTCGCATCTTTTCATCAAATTTGTAGGTGCTAACATATGCATAAACATTTAAAAATATAGTATTTGTTCTCCCCTAAACATCCCAAGGCTAAAAATTACCCTTGCCTGACTGGAAAGAGCTAAAAGAATTACAACACACTACTAGCTGTAGAGACATTACAATGGTTCCTCCATAGTGAACTGGTTCATTCCATGTTTTACAGCCTATAGGCAGTTATATGCTGATTTTTTAATGTCATCACCAGGAGAATGCTGTCTTCTTTTTGAGAGGTACAGTCCTAGGAGGGGTTTGAAACAGCTGGGGTAAACCCATTTTTTTATGTAAAGGAAAATTCAAAAATCAGGTAATCAGATTCAACCATGAACAACATCCTGTCTTTCCATGGAAACAAACAAACAGCCTCTCTCTGCCTCCTCTCCACTCCCAATTAATTCCTCAGCTGCATAGACAGACTCCTTGTCTCAGCACTTCATACTATGGTGATAGCTAGCTAAGACTAGAGAGTCGACACAAAAATTGCCATTCTGGCTAAGGAAAGAATGAATTGGACTATTGATACAAACACAGTTGCCATTTTGTCATAGGAGTCACAGTTGAGTAATGTGAGGCTACCCCTTCCTCTTCCAAGAGCTAATCAGGCTGCCAGCCTAGAAAACAAGCGACCAGGATATAGGCACAGATGTGGCATCCAAGACACCACTGCTAGGTCACTCAACTATTCAGGATGACTAACTTCTCTGAATCTCTAATAAAAGTTCCCATGGTTCATATTTGCTATGAGGTCAACTGTAACTTAACACTCCTCAACTTCACCGCACTGCCCTTTCTGTGAAGCTCATGAGTACGAAAAGCCAATGGGGTTTTGATCTGAACACAACTTAGTTTAAAGGGATGCAGACATCAGCACTTCTGATCAAAAGAAACTGTAATTTGCAGCACTCAGCATCCAGTAAGGTATGTGACTTCATCATCAGACAGCATTATTACAATTCTGATTAAGGAGTTTCACTGTCTTTGCAAAAAACACAGTATCTGTGTTCTTATGCAGAGACAATTTGAAGAGAAACTTCACCTCCAGAAAGTATTTTTGGCTCACTGCCCAAGGCCTTTGCTGTTCTGAAGTGAAATACTCTCATCAGAAAAAAAACCAAAACAAAATATTTGCATGAGGAAGAGATCTTTATAAACAGCTATTGTTGATTTCCCCTTGGAGTGATCTAAACTGTTGCAGCAATTTTTTTTGCTTTATCCTGTCTCCTAATATTTAGGCCCAGCAGTAGGATTATGTTCAATCTATTATAAGAACAGAGAAAAGGGCTAAAGTAACATTTACATACATCTTGCCAACACCTGTTGCCCTCAGCATAGGAAGAGAGAGCTACCACACGAGATTTCAAACTAATGAATGTTATTTTTCTGCCATTTGTCTCGGTGGCTGTTGTTTTGTAGCCATTTCTGCGTACTACACAGGGCTCAACCCCTTTCCGGTTCCTATCTCTGGCTGGTTGAAGATGAACAGCCATGACTTCTGTATATTGTGAGGATGCTTGTTGAGCATGATCACAGGAGCACCGGACCCTTTTGAGCTGTGTGGAACATATGTAGGGCTTCTGATTCTCAGTTTTACCTGAAACACCAACAAAACATCCTCATATTAAAAAAAAAAAAAATGGAATCTGTGTTTATCCATTAGACGCTGGAAAAACACCAAAAATGGTTACTTGTATCTAAGGGCTTGTCTATATGGAGCAGTAATGAGGACTATGCAGGTGTGATTTCCGAATTGCATTAATGTGTTGTGCATTAATTGGTCCATGTAGACCATGCTGGTGCACGTTACAAGTTCCCTATTTTATTCTAGCATAGTTCTGTATGAAACTTTATTAAAGCACACTAGGGATCATACAAAAAGATTGCTAATTACACTATATACTATTGTAATGAGTAATGTAGATAATATACATATAGTGGATACAAAGAAAAAGCTCCTCTCCCCCCACCCCCCAAAAACAACTAATTTTGGATATCTACATAAAACTCAAGAATTATTAAAAAGTAAGCACTGAAATATTAAATTCATAAATCCAAAAAAACAGAAAACCTAAATATACATCAGGCCTGTAACACCATTTCCTAAGAGAATTCATTGACACAGATCATTTAAAAAGTCTGCTACACAGATTTCTGGCCACAGATCCCCAATACTAGCTGATCAGTCAGTTGTTCTGGCTAGGTCAGGGGTTGGCAATCTGCAGATCCAGAGCCACATGTGGCTCTTTGGCTACCCCCTTGCAAGCAGCTGGTTTTTGACGGGGTGCAAGGTGGAGGCTCTGGCCAGGAGGCACTTACCACAGGCAGTTCCTGGCTGATGGTGCAGCACGCTGCCTGCCTGCCCTGGCCCCACACCGCTCCTGGAAAGTGCTGGCTGTTGGCACATCTCTGCACGTCCCTTGGGGAGAGGGGGACAGGAGGTCTCTGTGCGCTGCCCCTGCCCACAAGCACTGCCCCCACAGCTCCCACTGGCCGGGACATACAGACAACCAGCTGCTTCTGGGAGCGGCATGGGGCCAGGGCAGGCAGGCAGCCTGCTGAGTCCTGCTGCGCCGCCAGACGGGAGCCGCCCACAGTAAGCACCTCCCAGCCAGAGCCTGCACCTCGCACCCCCCGCACTCCAACCCCAGGTCAGAACCCTCTCCTGCACCCAAACTCTCTCACAGACCCCGCACACCCAACAGAAGAGGTGGGAGGTTTGCATGCAGAGGATTCGGAAACTGATACAAAGCCAGGGTGAAGTTCTCATAAGTACATAACCCACCGCAGCACAGATGTAGTTATTGTGTTGTCTCGGGTATGCAATGCTCCTGGCACCCTGTGATTCAGAAGCGCAGAGATCATTCAGTCACCAGGGAGCACACATATTGTTCAGTGACATTGCATTACTGTGACCCCTTGCCAGGATACTGGCCATATTCAGAGCCTCACTTGAGGGACTGTCATGTCACTGCAGGCCCTGTAGCAAATGCATTTTAACAAACCCAAATCTGAATGCAAATATTTGCAGGAGAGATGGGTCCAAACTTATTTGTATGTCAGTAACATCAGTAGGCCCCAACTGAGATCAGGTCTCCATTGTGCTGGGTGCTGTACAAATGTAGGGGGTGTGCCTACATTGCAATCAGAAGCGTGATTGCAGCTCTGCTAGCTTTAATCTAGCTACCCTGGCTAAAGATATCAGTGAAGATGCAGCGGCATGGACCCAGCATGGTTTAACACCACAGCTACATAACCAGGCTGTGGGTGGTCTAGTACAATCCTCGCTGAAGCACTTAAGATTCTAGTTGCATTAAAAGTATTGGCGAGTAGTGTGGCAAATTGCCAGCACTATTATGATAGGTCTCGCGCTTTCTCTTCTTTGAGGGGGGTTCAAGGCGCCATTTCTTGCCCCTGAATTGGAATATTAATTGCCCCACTAGTGTCCTTGAGGAGGGGAGTGGAGAGGGAGGGATCTGGGCCTGCCCTCTACTCCAGGTCCCAGCCCAGGGGCCCTGAGGATAGCGGTGAACCACTTGAACTGGTGGTTCCTTCCCCTGGGCTACTTCCCTCTCCTGCCCTTCAGCTTGTGGGGCGGGGGGGCTTCCTGTCCTCTCTCTGCACAAGCCAGGTGCCCCTTACCTAGGGTCTTGGACTTCTTAGCCCACTGCAGCACTCCTCCAAACTTTCCTCTGCTTCCCTTCAAACTGTTCTCTTTTCCAGCACCAATCTTCTCTGCTCCAATACCAATCCTTTCTGCTCCAACTCCCACACTGTCTGATTGAAGCAGGGGTTTTTATCATGTGACTGACTGCAGGTGCTCTAATTGGCTTCAGATGCTCTAATTAATCTATAGCAAACTTTCTTCCCCTTACAAGGAATAAGGCTCCCTTCTAACCTTCTCCTGCTGCTCTCTGGCCATGCTGTATCACAGTAGTAATAACTTTAATATGTTCAATTATTATTAGTTGATAAATTCTAACTCTACAAGTAGCTTTGCAAGTGATGCAGTTCTCGAAATATTTTGGTCAAAGACAAAAACAAAAAAAACGGCTCTTCTTTGGAAGGTTGCCAACCCCTGGTCTAGTTGATTTTGTAGTCACAGATATACACCAGTTTCTTTAATGAAGCCACAGACTCTAACAAGGTCTCTCCCGCTTGCTGTTTCCTAAAAAGAAGCAGGAACCATTGCAATGGGCAACTTCCCTTTGGCAGTTTCTCTGGGCTGCCATGAGTGAAGTAGGGTGCTTCCTGCTTTTTGACCAATATAAATCTGTTCCTCTATTACCACTCCCTGCCAGCATAACATGGATCATTCCCAAAGACCAAACACTGACAGGAGAATATGCTATGAGGAAAAGTCAAATGGAACCTAGTGAGAAAAGTCATTAGAACATAAGAATGGCCCTAATGGGCCAGACCAAAGGTCCATCTAGCCCAGTATCCTGTCTTCCGACAGTGGTAAATGCCCGGTGTCTCAGAGGGAATAAACAGAACAGGTAATCATCAAGTGATCCATCCGATGTCACCCTTTCCCAGCTTCTGGCAAACAAAGGCTAGGAACACCATCCCTGCAGGGCTATGGAGTAGAGACCGGAGCTGGAGCACAGACCAGCTCCAGAGCAATGGAGCTGCAGGTTTCTGCCTTGAGCCAGAGCACAGCTCCAAAGCCCTGCATCCCTGCCCATCCTGCTTAACAGCCACTGATGGGCCTATTCTCCATGAACTTATCTAGTTCTTTCTGAACCTGGTACAGTTTTGGCTTCACAACATCCTCTGGCAAGGAGTTCCGCATTGTGTGAAAAAATACTTCCTTTTGTTTATTTTAAACCTTCTGATTGTTAATTTAATTTGGTGACCCCTAGTTCATGTATTATGATAAGGAGTAAAGAATGTTTCCTTGTTTACCTTCTCCACACCAGTCATGATTTTACAGACCTCTATCATATCATAGAATATCAGGGTTGGAAGGGACCTCAGGAGGTCACCTAGTCCAAACCCCTGCTCAAAGCAGAACCAATTCCCAACTAAATCATCCCAGCCAGGCCTTTGTCAAGCCAGATTCCACCCCCTCCCTAGGTAACCCATTCCAGTGCTTTGCCACCCTCCTAGTAAAAAAGTTTTTCCTAATATCCAACCTAAACCTCCTCCACTGCAACTTGAGACCATTACTCCTTGTTCTGTCATCTGGTACACTGAGAAGAGTCTAGATCCATCCTCTTTGGAACCCCCTTCAGGTAGCTGAAAGCAAGCTATCAAATCCCACACTCACTCTTCTCTTCTGCAGACTAAACAATCCCAGTTCCTCAGCCTCTCCTCATAAGTCATGTGCTCCAGCCCCTAATCATTTTTGTTGCCCTCTGTGGACTCTTTCCAATTTTTCCACATCCTTCTTGTGGCGTGGGGCCCAAAACTGGACACAGTACTCACAATGAGGCCTCATCAATGTCAATAGAGGGAATGATCCATCCCTTGATCTGCTGGCAATGCTCCTACTTATACAGCCCAAATGCCGTAGCCTTCTTGGCAACAAGGGCACACTGTTGACTCATATCCAGCTTCTTGTTCCACTTAACCCTAGGTCCTTTTCTCCAGAACTGCTGCCTAGCCATTCAGTCCCTAGTCTGTAGCAGTGCATGAGATTCTTCCAACCTAAGTGCAGGACCTCATCAGATTTCTTTTGGTCCAGTCCTCTAATTTGTCTAGGTCCTTCTGTATCGTATCCAAATCCTCCACATACCTACCACTCCTCCCAGTTTAGTGTCATCTGCAAACTTGCTGAGGGTGCAGTCCACCCATCCTCCAGATCATTAATAAAGATATTGAACAAAACTGGCCCCAGGATGGACCCTTGGTGCACTCTGCTTGATACCGGCTGCCAACTAGACATGGAGCCATTGATCACTACCTCTTGAGCCCGACAATCTAGCCAGCTTTCTACCTACCTTATATCCCACAATCGTTTCTTTTGCAAGCTGAAAATTTCCAGTCTTATTAATATCTCCTCATTCGGAAGCCGTTCCATACCCCTACTAATTTTTGTTACCCTTTTCTGAACCTTTTCCAATTCCAATATATCTTTTTGAAATGGGGTGACCACATCTGCACACAGTATTCAAGATGTGGGCCTACCATGGATTTATATAGAGGCAATATGATATCTTCGGTCTTATTTTCTATCCTGTTCTTAATTATTCCCAACATTCTGTTTGCTTTTTTGACTACCGCTGCACATTGAGTGGATGTTTTCAGAGAACTATACACAATGACTCCAAGATCTCTTTCTTGAGCGGTAACAGATAATTTAGACCCCATAACTTTTTATGTATAGTTGGGATTAGGTTTTCCGATGTGCACTACTTTGCATTTATCAACACTGAATTGCATCTGCCATTTTGATGTTCATTCACCCAGTTTTGTGAGATCCTTTTGTAGCTTAATTATCTTGAATAGTTCTGTATCATCTGCAAATTTTCCCACCTCACTGTTTACCCCTTTCTCCAGAGCATTTATGCATATGTTGAATAGGACTACTCCCAGGACAGACCTCAGGGGGACACTACTATTTACCTCTCTCCATTCTGAAAACTGACCATTTATTCCTACCCTTTGTTTCCTATCTTTTAACCAGTTACCAATCCATGAGACGACCTTCCCTCTTATTCCAGGACAGCTTACTTTGCTTAAGAACCTTTGGTGAGGGAGTAAGAAGGTAGCAGACACAGAGAAGCTCCCAGGAAGACTGATTTTGGGTTTATCGTTATAAACAGATCACAGCTTGAATCAGCAACCCCAGTAACAGCTAGGGGTAAAATTTAAAAAGCACTTAAGTCCCATCTGATTTTTGTCTACTGAAAGTCACAGGGGTATAGGAACTTAAGTAACTTTTGAAAATAGCACCTAGATGACTTAGGAGCCTACATTATTTTGAAAATTTTACCCTCAATCTAAAAGAAAGGGAAGTGGGAGATCTCCAGGGAAACATGACCTAATCTACCTGCAACAAGCGAGACACACTAGGTGAAGTTCAACTTTGCTGTACACAGGACAAATGCCTATTATCAGCAATGGGAGTGGAACATGGCAAGGTACCACTGGGGATTAAGGAAGTGTTTGAGGGGGGGAATCAAATCAATACTTAACAAGCTAAACTTATCCTCCCCATTTTGGCTTTGTTAGGTCTGCAAACTGGAGCTGACAGATGAGCGGACAGAGTAGGCTCCAGGAAGGGAAAAAAGGCAAGAAAGCAGGCTCTGGAATGTTTTCTACTCTTACCTGAAGGATGAACTTCATGCATGATACAATGCAAACTCTGGCTCCAGTACACTGACAGAAGTAAGCTATGCAAACCTGACTAAGCCATTTGGTTAACACAGTGGGAAACGGAAGCTTTGGCTGTCCCTCTTCATTTGGCAAAGCATATCAGAAAGGGAAGGAGGTTGGTTTTTCTCCCTCAGGAGGGGGAAGTGATCTCTACTGGACTGAAAATGAGCCTGGGACGTAAAACCTGTTGGGAATACAGGTAGGGAGGGGGCCCACCTGCTTGGATACCTTTAGATGTTAACTACTCATACTAAATAAATTCCTGAGGTAAAATCCTGGTCCACTGAAGTCAATGGCAACATTCCCAGTGACTTAATTGGAGTCAGGATTTGACTCTGGGATTTACATTAACTGGAATTGATCTGGGTGTCAGAAAAGTCTGTCTGTGTCCTTTATGCCACTCTGCCTGTGGTGGCAGGGACATCCTGACATCCTACGGCTAACCATACAACAGAGAGTAACACCTGCTCATGCCACAGCTCAGATGTGTCCAGCATGCCCTCGTCTGACAGGCAATGAAAGGCTATGTAGTCTCATGCTAGTCTCAACATTCAGTATTTAAATGGAAGTAATCTTCTGAAACCTAGACAGCACCAGTTTCTCTCTTGCTTTCTTGAAGCAGAATCAGGACTGAAATCCAGCAGTATAATTTCCTGACTGATATGGAAAGTTAGTGGATACCCTGGGATAAATTCTGTCACAGTTCTAATAACTGTCTCTGTGATGGAAATGGGAAAAAAGGTCTGCAAGGCAGAGATTCACTCTCTCCTCTAACCATTTTAAAAGGCAAAACAGCAACAGTGAAATAGAAGCTGAAACATGATTGGCATAGCCTTAAAAGAAAAACATCCTCACAAAAAAAGGCAATAGTCATAGAGAAATGAAATGAGCCTCACTGAGAGCGCTTGAAATAATCTCTCATTATGAAGTGCTTCCTTCTTTGTGCAAACATTTCAGGGCATTTTAAAACAGATCACGTATTTCTTAAAAGCTGAACCTGCACCCTTCAAGTGTTTAGATGATAACAGAGTGCTTGCTGCTTAAGATGCACTATCATCTAGTTACTACTGAGTCAATAATATGAAGAAATGATTTTAATGGAGAAAATGTAGAAGTAAAGCCAACTGGAGTGGCCTTTGTCAGAGGCAGGTGGGAAGAGAGTGCAGGTGGTAAGAACACTACAGCATTAATCCAGAGCTCTGAAGGGCAGAGACCAGACCATTTAAATATAATTTCAGGGGAAAAAAACCACCACCACATAAGAGACAATTAATAATATTTGGAATGGAGAAGGGAAGAAAATGAATCCAGGGTTATTAAAACAGAAAGGCCCGAGTCCTTCAGTTGTTGTATGCAGTGTTATTGTAGCCATGTCGGTACCAGGATAATAGAGAGATAAAATGGGTGAGGTAGTATCTTTTATTGGACCAAATTCTGTTAGTCTCTCTCTCACCACCAGAAGCTAGTGCAGTAAAAGATATTACCACACCCACCTTGTCTCTCTCAGATATTTCAGTGACCTTTGAAGGTATGTAATCCTCCAGTCATCCAAAATATATTGACCTCTTGCCCATGATTGTTATCAAGATTAATTTAATCAGTTTTAATTTAACTCTAGTTTTATGAAGCTCTGGAAAAGATCATCAGAAATCTTAGGAAAACTCAAAGAGTTGGTACTCCACAGAGAGACAATCTCAAAAGACGGGTGTCTGCAAAGGAGTTCTGCGGGTCAGCTTCTGCACCGTGACAGTTAAAACATCAACAGGAGTGAAGGTAAGCTCTTATGGGACTTCAGTTACTGTAGCTCCCCCAGGAACACAACAACCTCTTGGCTAGCCTGGAGTTTCAGTTAAGTGGAACTCATAAAAAAGCAGTCTGGTTTACCTATATGAAGGCAATTAAAAAAAGTCTAAATTTTCCTTCTTAACCCCAGGTGGAGTCGGAGGTGGGGGAGGTGGAAATAGCAGGGAAGGTACTGGGAACCAATTGAGATTATGTAGAAACAATCTCTGCATTAACCAGTTCATTAGCCATGGATATAATGCAAGATCTGTTGTAGTGCAACACAGCCATCTTGGAGGGACTGAAGCTGTGGCTGAGGTAACCCCTGAAAGACTTGAGCCAGCAAGTAAGAAGAAGACTCTAGCAAATAGCAGTTATGAGGAACCAGGAAGACTTCCTTTTGCTTTCACTGTAGAATTAGACAATAGAAAAATCTTCATTTCCTTACCTCACCTGGAAAAGCAATCGTACCAATTACAGAGCCAGAAACTTGGGAAAAGGAACAAGAAAGCAGAGACCAAGAGAGACTAGAAAGGGAAGGAAAGGTTAAGCAAGCTGGGAAACAAAGAGAAAAATGACCAGTTGAAAATAAAATACACCAGCCAATTTTTGTTTCAAGCTCATTGTTTTCATTCTGTCAGCCATCTGGGAGGCCTGGACTAAAAATATCTCAGAGATGCGGTAATACTTACTGTTCTCTATAAGGATCCATTAGATCTCTCTCTTAAGAGCATACAAGATTACAAAAACATGGACCCAGAAAGATTTTGATCTAAATAATGGCACCCTCTAAATACAGAGTGTCTACTTCAAAAGCACACACAAATTAAAGGGCAGAGACCTAAATCATTCCCACATTCTGTGAAGTACCTCAAGCACTTTTGGCACCATATAAATATTAATTATACCTGATTTTTCCCTTCTATGAGTTTTCATATATTGAGATGCGAATCCTGTGCCCTTAAAATGTGAAAGGCTGAAATTACAGGAGTCCCACTTGAACTCCAACTGTGGGTGACCCAGCATGATCTTATTCATCACTTACAAAAGGCCTGATAATTGGTCAGAAACTCAAGGTTTGGAAAAAAAATTGTTTTAAAAAGAACTTGCACCTGACTGAGTAAAAAAGCTGTTGGATGTTTTGTTTTCATTAAAAAAAAAAAAGACCATTAATAAAAAAAGGCACTGGCTAATTTAAGGAGCTGTTAGGTGCCAAGCTTTTCTAAATACATATAGAAATACTATATTATTGCAAAATGCCATTCCCACTAAGGGCATTAAATAGATACTTCAAGATATAATGATATTAGATAGTCTCGCTACAGCTTCTAGGGGAAAGTTTTCCTCCAGTAAAAGATTTTACTTTGCAACATACTCAGTGCACTGAGAAGTGTAGCAATAGTATTTCTTTGCTTAAATATTTATAAAGCCTTTGCAGAATTTCCACTTTTCATTACATTAACACTGTTGACTGATGGATTAAGCAACTATGTTGCTCTCTTCCACCAAGAATCATTACCATTTTATGGGAACCCAGTGCAGAAGTTATTAAATGGTGCGACACACAGCTCACGTTACATCAATGTTATGGGATCTTCACTGGCTACCAATTAGTTTTCGGGCAGAATTCAAGGTATTGGTATTAGTCTACAAAGCTGGAAACAGTTCAGTCCCACCCCTTAAAAGACTGACTCTCCCCCACAGCAATTACTGTAATAAGAACAGATGCTTGGTCTGTCAGAGCCTGGATTTGTTAACCTGCACATCTGGGTGGGGCAACTGTATGCAGGGCCATGAATGTAGGGCTGGGGCAGGGGATTCAGTGCAGGAAGGAGTGTGGTGTGCAGGAAGAGGCTCAGGGCAAAGGGTTGGGGTGCAAGAGGGGGCTCAGGGCAAGGTTGAGGGGTACAGGAGGGATGCAGGGGGAGGGCTCCGGCGCAGTTTACCTCGAGCAGCCCTGGGGTCGCAGCAGCATGCAGCAGGGCTTAGGCAGGGTCCCTGTCTACCCTGGCCCTGTGCCACTCCCGGAAGTGGCCAGCATATCCGGCAGTGGCTCCTGGGGGTGGGGCAGGGCAGGTAACTATGCCACACGCTGCCCTCGCCTGCAGGTAGCGCCCCCATTCCCCAGCTAATGGAAGCTGCAGGCAGCCGCCACGGAGCCCTCTGCCCCCTCCCCCACACTCCCAGGGGCCACAGGGACATGGTGTTGGCCAGTTCTGGGAACGGCACAGGACCAGGGTAGGCAAGGAGCCTCCATTAGCTCCACTGCACCACGGAGCTAGCAATTCTGCAGGCTGGACTGAAAGCCCTGATGGGCTGGATCGGGCCTGCGGGCCGTAGTTTGCCCTCCCCTAATATAACTGCTTATTAAACATTAGAGATCTTGAATTCCTGATATTTGTATCATTTTATCTTGTGATGGCGAAAAAAACTGATGAACATATATAAAGCCTAAAATCAAAGGAAGTATCTACATGACACTGAAAAAAATCCAGTGAAAACAGTTCTCACACACACACTCCCCTGCTGTGTTTGCAACTCTAACACTACAGCCCTGGACTGGTGTATCAGAACCAGGAAATGAAATTGACTAGTTTCTTTTCATTTTCTCAGCAGGAACAACTACAAGATGAAAACAAGGGCTCTGCTCCTACAATAACTTGCAATATATATAAAGTTAAGTATGGGTATAAAGAACCCCACTGAAGTCAACACAACTGCTCTGAGTGTATATACTGTTAAATGGGCAGGTTAAATCTTTGCTCCATCAGGCCAAGGACAATATAAGAGCGAAAAGTCGACCAGAGTATTTCAAACTTTCAAATAATACCTAATCTATTCAAGATGTTTTTAAGGAAATAGTGAGAGACTTTTAAACATCCTAACAGGTGGGTTTTGGCAAGTCACCTCTTGCTGGCTTCTCTTCCTTCATGCATAAAGTGAGTGAGCTGAAAAGGGGGCTGACTCCAACTTCCCAGCCTGGACAGAAGTGACACACAACTCTTACCTGCAACATAGTGACCACGTGGCAGGGGTTCAGCAGATAAATGACCGTCCTGGTGGCAAACTTGAACCCCACCTCCAGGCCAAAGGTGAGACAGAGGGCCACCAGCAGCAGGTTCTTGCCCAGGCTCTCCTGCTTGGCCTGGGGTTGCTGAGCCGGATGGTTTCCCTCCTCCCTGGAGTGCAGCTGCCACCTGATTTTCCGCAGGGACACCAGGATCTCCAGGACGCCCACGGTGAGGAAGACCAGACTCTCCAGCAGGCGCTGCTGCGGGGTAAGGAAGGCGGCACACTCTGGCCCCCCGTTGCCCGCGAAGCTGGGGTCCACCCCGCCGTAGAGCCAGTCCAGGAGGTTGCCGAGGCTGTAGCGGGCCATGGCGCGGTGCTGCCTCTCCTGCTCGCCCTCGCTGCCCCGGAGCAGGTCAGACCAGGGCGGGACCCAAGCCAGGATGCTGGCGGGCTGGAGGAGCATGAAAAGCAGGAACCCCCGGCTGGAGCTGGCCGCATCCAGCCGGGCAGCCGCTAGCCCTGCTCCCCCGGCCAATCTGCGGAGAGAGGGAACCACTCAGCGCGGGAGGGACCACGGCAGCCCCGCCCCCGGGCCCAGCCCCCTTCCTCCCGTCCGTGTCCGCTCCCGCGCCCCCTGCCGCCGCCCGGGCCCCGCAGGCGGGGGCGTGTCCGATACCTCAGCGAGCCGGGAGCGGGCGGCAGCAGCAGCAGCTGCCCAGGCAGCGGGAGGCGCCCGCCCCTGCCGCGTCCCGCTTGTAGCGCGGGCGGCTCTCCTGGCCCTTGCCCGGCGGAGCAACATCAGCCGACCGACGTGCCTGACTCACACCGAGACATGGGTAAGCCGGGCCCGATTGGCTGGGCCGAGCCGCCCGCTCCCTCCTCCCGCCGCTTCCTCCGCCCTCCTGCTGTTGCTTCCTCCCCCTTCGTCCGCCTTCCTCCTCCTCCCCTCAGCCCAGTTCAGCGCTGCTGCCTCCTTCAGCCCTCACCCCCCGTGCCCTCCTTCCTTCTCCCCTCACCCCCCCGTGCCCTCACCCCTGTTCAGCCCTGCTGCCTCCTTCAGCCTTGCTGCCTCCTCCTCCCCTCACCCCCGTGCCCTCCTTCCTCCCCTCACCCCCATTCAGCCGTGCTGCCTCCTCCTCCCCTCACCCCCGTGCCCTCCTTCCTCTCCTCACCCCCATTCAGCCGTGCTGCCTCCTTCTCCCCTCACCCTCGTGTCCTCCTCTCTCCTCTCACCCCCATTCAGCCGTGCTGCCTCCTTCTCCCCTCACCCCCCCATGCCCTCACCCCTGTTCAGCCCTGCTGCTTCCTTCAGCCGTGCTGCCTTCTTCTCCCCTCACCCCTCGTGTCCTCCTCCCTCCCCTCACCCCCATTCAGCCGTGCTGCCTCCTTCTCCCCTCACCCCTCCATGCCCTCACCCCTGTTCAGCCCTGCTGCTTCCTTCAGCCGTGCTGCCTTCTTCTCCCCTCACCCCTCGTGTCCTCCTCCCTCCCCTCACCCCCATTCAGCCGTGCTGCCTCCTTCTCCCCTCACCCCTCGTGTCCTCCTCCCTCCCCTCACCCCCATTCAGCCGTGCTGCCTCCTTCTCCCCTCACCCCTCGTGTCCTCCTCCCTCCCCTCACCCCCATTCAGCCGTGCTGCCTCCTTCTCCCCTCACCCCTCGTGTCCTCCTCCCTCCCCTCACCCCCATTCAGCCGTGCTGCCTCCTTCTCCCCTCACCCCTCGTGTCCTCCTCCCTCCCCTCACCCCCATTCAGCCGTGCTGCCTCCTTCTCCCCTCACCCCCGTGCCCTCCTTCCTCCTCCCTCTCCTCACCCCCATTCAGCCGTGCTGCCTCCTTCTCCCCTCACCCTCGTGTCCTCCTCCCTCCCCTCACCCCCCTTCAGCCGTGCTGCCTTCTTCTCCCCTCACCCCTCGTGTCCTCCTCTCTCCCCTCACCCCCATTCAGCCGTGCTGCCTCCTTCAGCCCTGCTGGCTCCTCATCCCCGTGCCCTCCTTCCTCCCACCCCCGTTCAGCGCTGCTACCTCCTTCAGCCCTCACCCCCCGTGCCCTCCTTCCTTCTCCCCTCACCCCTGTTCAGTCCTGCTGCCTCCTTCAGCCCTGCTGGCTCCTCATCCCCGTGCCCTCCTTCCTCCCACCCCTGTTCAGCGCTGCTACCTCCTTCAGTCCTCACCCCCCGTGCCCTCCTTCCTCCTCCCCTCACCCCGTGCCCTCCTTCTTCTCCTCCTCCCCCACCCCCATTCAGCGCTGCTGCCTCCTTCTCCCTTCACACACCCCCCCCGTGCCCGCCTTCCTCCTCCTGCACTCGCCACCCGCCCTGGCACCCATCTTCAACTCTTCACCTTCCTTCACTCACCTCCTGCACCCTCCTTTGCCAGTTTCCTCCTCCCTGTCCTTCACCACTCCACCATGCACCTCTTTGTGCCCTCACTCTCCTCCCCACGTCTTGCCGCCTCCTTTTACTCACCCCAACCCAGGGGTACTGGAACAGGGGGTGTGGCAGCACCCGCCCTGGCTTGAAGTGGTTTCCTCATAGACAGGCTTTACAGTTTGTCTCAATGGTTTTCAGTACCCCCACTATAAAAACTGTTCCAGTGCTACAGGCCCAACCTGCTACTTCTTGCTTCTGCCACCACCGCCTTTATGTCCTAACTATCTCAGACATCTTTAAAATGCCCCCGTGTTTTGTTTTAATCCAAGGCACAGGAGCAGGGAGAGGGTGAAAAAAGGTAGATGGATGGATTCCCTCTTGCTGTTTTCAAACCACCCAAAAAAACAAAACCACCAACCACACAGGGCTTCTGCAATGGAGTTAATAGAGCTGTTTCCTATATTAAATGCTGGCATGGATGAGGTTGTTTTCATCATGCCCATAATTGTAGTTCTTAGTGAATCAATTCAATAAAAACAGCACAACTACCGTGAGAAGAACCAGCTCCTATTGCAAGTGCCTCCAGAGTAAAAGGTCATAGTAGATGTAGCAGCCTGCTACTTCACCTGCTGCACCATTAAAGGCCAAATTTTCAAAAGGGGCTCCAACCCCAACCCACCCTCATTTGCATATATTAAAAGTGTTCACAACCATTAAGGGCAACTTTTGTTTACTATTGCTGTGTTCTCAAACAGAATTGACTCGGTCTCCACTTATACTCAGTATACACAGAGTGAATTTTGTGTGCGCATTAGCACTGCAAATCACTGTGGATGCAAAATTATATGCACACAGATTGAACCCTCATTTTGCAAATTTGGTCCTAAGAACTGGCAAGAGCCAACTACGTCTGGCTTGTAGCTGTGTAGTGTACTTATAAAATGTGTATATATAATTTTGCTGCCATAGGAAAGATAAGTACTAAAGTAGAATTGTGGGATTAAGGGTATGCTGTCAAATTTGGCAGGACTTTAAGTGAACGTATCTAGACAACTGTCTCATTGTCTCATCTGATAGAACTTTTCTCAGAGGTTCCACCCAGGGTGCATGGTGATCTCAGCCAATTCTTGCTGCCAACCTCAACTTAAAAATAATAACGCTGTCACTACTTAAGGCATATTGTACTGCGAACAAACTTGTACTGTCTGTCTCATCATAGAATGCGTGTGCCAGTTCTATATTCTAGTGTAAGAGTTAAGGCCCCTCATCATCTTTTTAATTGTCAGCATCAGGTACATTCCATTTTCAAAATAACTGCAAAGGCAAACTAGTACATATAAGGATTTGTAAATAAGACCACTTTCATTGTAGTTATGCTAGAACCTCCCGACAGCTCTGCCATGGACTCCAGTGCTACCCTGGGCAAGTTATTTACTCTCTTTCTGCCTCAGTCTCCCCCCCTCCCTCCATTAAAATAGGGAGGAAGTTATTTGCCTAAACCACGTGACAACTATTGGTTGAAAAACCACACAATATGTGCTAATTATTTAAGTCAACTGTGAACAAAAAATGAGAAACAATAAAGATAAGAATTTTGTACAAGGGTTCTCTTATGTTATTTAGCAATTATTGTATTTCTGTTTGTCAAAAAGATTCCTCAAAAAGTTGGCCTTTGCAGGTGAGGGCTATGGAACAGTGCAAATTGCAAGAGAATTTAAAGGTATGGATGCCACATCAGACCTAAATTTAAAAAAGGTATATGGTTGTTTTTTTTCTGTTTATTAACACACTTTTTCCTGTTCCTCTATAAATAAACTCGCACACGGTGTGACACAGCAGCACCAGACTTGTTTTCCTTTTTCACTCACACCTTCTTGAATACATGATGTAGTGGTGGGAAGGACACACGGAGCCAGGAAGCCACCTGCACAATGTATGGCTGTAGAGCTCTAGATAGAATGAGGTAACAGTAGTGAATGGAACATACTTTCTGCTCTTCCTTACCCACTCCCTCCCACCAAGAGTTCCCAAAACCCTCTCTCTTAGGGTTGGTGTTGTGGAATGAAAAGGTGGGGAAATAGATGGATATTAACATTACTGGACCAGTTTTGTCCAGTGATCTCAGCATGGGAGTGGGAGGCAGAAACTCCTGCCCCAGCTATCTCTATCTGAACTTTCTCATCAGTAAATAAAGATGTTATCTGTATGGGGGTGTGGGCGATGAACTGGTTAAGTGGTATAGAAACGCTGAATTATTATATAGACAGAATTGTGTAACTCTGTAAATTTGAAAAACAGGACTTTTTAATTCAATTTGAATTGAATTTCGAGATGGATAGGAAGTCAGTTGGACAGAAAAAGCCTAAATCCTATAATTATAGAGCAGTCTGGCTAGCATGGGACTTAAGTAAATCCATACAAGACGACAGTACCAGAGGGCCTGAACTTATAAGGTGCTGAGTATTATTAAGCACTGAGGCATTAATATGGATTTGAGCTGAGGAAAGGTCAAAAAAAAGAGCGGAATTTAGTTGGTATTTTGCATCTAGTAATTGACAGACTTCTACATAAGGAAGCTGTAGGAGGAAGAGTAAAGTTTATTAATGATGTGGGTGTTTTCTGTATATCCCCTTAGTATCCTATCTTTCATATTCTTAACTTGTGTTGCAGAACAGGAAAATTGTGTTAAAATCTAGAGCAGTGTGAGCAACCTGCGGGCCACACATGGCCCATTAGAGTGGTCTGCTGGCAGGCCACCAGAAGGTTTATTTACATTTGCACAGCTGCTCACAGCTCCCAGTGGCTGCAGTTTGCCGTTCCCACCACTGATCTAGAGACTTGGCACACCTAGCATTTAGAAAAATATGTAAGTACTGTTACTATCTGTTTGTAAAAATCTGGTATTTCAAACTTACTTTTGTAAAATAATAATTCTAAAAACATTAGTTTAAATTTTAGTATTTAAGGACATGTCAAGGAACTGTCTTTTTACAAATTTAATCATTGTGGTAAAGTATCGTACCAGTCCTCAGATAGAGACTTTTTCTTCAAAATCAGGCTGTTTTGTCATCCCGTGTGTTACAAAGTTATAGAAACTTGACCTCTGTGCCATTAAGATTTTTACAGATTAATATTAGAACAGGTTACAGAGGTAAACACTTAATTTCTGGGACAGTATTTATTCTTAGTTATAATATAAGGTCTGGAAAACTTTGTACAGTTAATGAAAGTTATTGAATTGTGAAGCAGCAGTGTAGTCCGAAATTGTTACAATTATAATGTATGAAAGTATGAAGATTTGTTTTAAACAATGTTGCAGTTGATTTTCCATTAAAACAAATTCTATCTTTAACAAAAGGCAAATATGTTTTTATTGCAATGAATGTTCTTTGAGGAGAGGGAATGTTTTAGTGCTATTTATTTTCTTGGTTTCCTTACCTTACCACTTATGGAATACTTTTGGAAATACTGGGTGCACTGCGTCATTTAGCAGCATAAAAAGGGTGGGGGGGATAATATGCCATCTGTCTCCTGTTCCTTGAAATGCTAAGATGAACATTTCTGTGTTTGTTTTTGAAGCCAAAGGGATGCTTTAATTTATTCTTACAATGCTTAAAAGTGGTTATATTTGAGAGGTTTTCTAACTCTTTATCATCTTAAAAAAAAAAAGTTATCCTCCTGTGTTTAAAAGCAGACTGTTCTACTTCTCCCAGTCTTCAGATATGTTAAGGACTCTTATGAAGACAGTGGTGATCAATTATTCTTTGTGTCCACTGATAGTAGGATAAGAAATAATTGGCTTAAATCTGCAGCAAGGGAGATTTAGATTAGATTTTAGAAAAAGCTAACTATAAGAGAAGTTACATTCTAGAATAGGCTTCTGTAGCAGACCGCTGACTCACCAGTGTGGCATCTCCTAGTGGTCATCTGGGAATTAGCTCTTTCCAGCCTCAAAGTGCCTTCTGCTGGCTGATGGCTTGCCTGCCTCAGGCCCTGTGTCCCTCCCAGACCCCGGTGCCCCTTTACCTCAGGGTTCAGCCCCAGCAGTACTCCCATACTCTGGGTCTCCCCACCCAGGGGAACCCCCGGCCCCCTAAGCCCACCTTGCCTCAGTGGTGACTGCCAGTCATCATCAGCCCCCTTTCCCTGGGGCAAACCTCAGTCTGTAATGGCTACTCATCACTAGCAAGGGGGTTGGACCTGCTGCCTTTGCCTATCCCCAGGCTGCCCCTCTGCAGCCCCAGTACCTTTTGGCCTTAAACAAAGGCCTGCAGCCTGGGAGTTTACCAGGCTGGAGCTCACCAGCTCTCTTTGCCCTTCCCCAGCATGGCTCTGCTTCAGACACCTTACTCCAGGACTAGAGTGAGACTTCCTCACAACTCCTGCTCCACAGCCCTCTTATCAGGGCCACCTGGGCCCTGACTGAGTTTGCCACACCCGTGGTCAGCTACTCACTCAGCTGCCTTCACTGCTTTTCCTAGCCACAGCCCTCTCCAGGGCTGCTTTTAACCCATGCCAACCTCCCAGGTTTTCCAATAAGACTACAGCTTCCAAGAGAAGTTGTGGAATCCCCATTATTAGAGGCTTTTAAGAACAGGTTGGACAAACACCTTGGTCCCATCCCAGCACAGAGGGATAGACTTGGTGACCTCTTAAGGTCCCCTTCATCTCCACATTTATATGTATTGTAAGATAAATGCTACACAGGTGAATTTAAAATAGCATATTAATAAGCTTAGTAGGTCAGTTTCTCTTCACAAAAGAAGAATTTTGGAAAGAAGTCCCTGAGATGGAATATAGACACTACAAAAGATGAGAAGATTGGAAGAAACATACTAACAGGGAATTGGGCTGCTGTCTCTGCAATAAAGCAGATCTGGGTGTTGTTTGTAGCAACAGTGATAGTTTTATTGTACATGGCTGAGACAGTGGAAGAGGATGGATGTGTTTCAAATTGTTCAGGCAGGGGAAGAAAAACAAAACAAACAAAGAAACATCCTATAGGCAGTCCTGATGAGACCGAATACTCTGTGCTAGTGTTCATAAACTATGGTCTTATTGCTTTGAGAAAAGTGGGTAGAGAAGAAAACGGCCAGCCTAGTGTTCTTGGCATTCAGCTTCTTGTGTGAGGAGTTTTGGTTTATTTTTAAAAATAGAATCCTGTGTTATAGGGAACCTTCTTTGGAGAGAGATATGAATAATTAAATTTGTAGCCAAAGGCACAAGATGAAAAAGTGAAAGCAGTGAGAATTACAGTACATAACCAGAGGAAACACACACATGTTTGAAACTGATCCACTTAAATCTTGCTTTTTCAGATTGATTAGCCTGTCCTTTTAGGTAAGGTCAGTGTTATAGCTGGGCATAAGTCTCAGGGAAAGTTCTTATAGATTAGCTTAGATCTTACTCTTAGTATTGAATTAATTAGAAGCCCATTAGAATGAGAAAGCAAGGCTGCTAACGGACGTATCATGAAGATGACCATAACAACCCCCTTTTTAAATTGAACAAGCGGAATCAGTAGCAGCAGACAAAGCCCTGACTTCTATTAGTATGCACAAAGAGGATCTTTGTAACAGATGAAGTTAGTTATGTGAATAAATCTCAGGATTTATTAAGGGCTCATCTTACACATTATCAAGAAGAAATGGATTACAGACTTCTTAAAAATTGTTATTTTTCAAGATGGAATGTACTGCTCAAGAAGAGTTTGACTGTATCCTCACATCTGCAAACTACTTCTACCTGAATACACAGTGATCAGTCAGACTTCAGATGAATCCTGTAGTTAGCAGCAGGGGCGGCTCTAGACATTTCATTGCCCCAAGCACGGCGTCATGCCACGGGGGCGCTCTGCCACTTGCCAGTCCCGTGGCTCCCGAAGGCATCCTGCCTGCCGCCCTCCCGGTGACTGGCAGAGCGCCCCCTGCGGCATGGCGCCCCAAGCACATGCTTGGCATGCTGGGGCCTGGAGTCGCCCCTGGTTAGCAGTGAGAGCTCCCAGCTTATCTAATTATTCCTGTAATGCAGTAGGGCCATTGGTTAATAAAACATGACCTACCTTGGAAAGCACAAGAACATTTTAAAACAAGAACACTGCTCCTAAAGAGCAGGGTCATTTTATCGAACTCTCACTGACTTAGTGGAATTTGAATCAGGCCCATACTACTGCTGATGTGCATGATGCTCTGATAAATCAGAACACATGGTTCCTTCCCTGTGGAGTTTGCAGTCTAATGCAAATACAATCCTCTTAACTGGCAAAATGATAAGCCTTTCCTGTTTGCTGTTTCTTCTCTGCCTTTCACTGGGTAGCTTATCACTTCCCTGAGAGCCACTGTAAACGGACCTCTCATATGTGAATAGTTGAACTGATCACCTAAACGCAATAAATCGCTATGTCTGGGATGTTTGCCCAGTGGCTGAGGCTTGTGCTTCCTATATCTGGCATAGGATTGCTTGCCTGTCCGTGGCTCAGTTTATTGTATTTCTCAGACACCTACCTTAAGGAGATCTAAACTTAATCTGTGAGGAAATGCAAAATATAGGAATTTAAAAGGATAATTTATATCAATATCTTCCCTCCCAAAAATATAAAAGGTTCCTATCTGCTCCTGATAAGTCAGTTGTAAGGCTCCCATTGACTCCGTGGGAACAGAGACAAAGTCTGACATCTGGAACACATTGCCACACAATAAATACAACAAACGACTGTCAGGATTTGACCAGGGATCTTCAAACACAAAAACCAGGAAACTGAGGGAACTCTTCTTTAGCATTCCAATTCAGCAAAGCATTTGAGCACATGCCTAAATCCATGCATATTCAGCAAAGTATTTAAGGACGATTAACTTTATGCATCTGCTTAAGTCTCACTGAAGTTAATCATTCTTAAATGCTTTGCACAGTCAGGGCCTAGATGAGGCATAATTTTACTTTGTCCTTTAAGATCACTAATCTATCTCTCCATATCTAGCTAAACTCAATGGATACTCTGTTTCACTTTCATTCACGATAAGCTTCACCTGTGTCTTGTATAAATTTTTTCCAAAAAAATTTAGCAATATTTTTAAGCAGTAAATTACAGAAAAGTTCAGTTTCTTGGGAAACTAAATGAAACTTACACCATGGATGAATTTGGCTCAATGGGTAACTATTGACTGGAATTACACCAAGAGTTTTTTATAGATAGATGGATAGATATCATTCTATCCTGCCTTGACACAAAGCAACTGAGTATTTCTACCTCCTGGCCTATTGTGTACAAGTTTATACACAAAGCAGTAAAATAAAATTTAGTGATTAACAGTTTAGTAGAATTCCTTAGCTGAGGGAAAGCCAAAATACATAATAATTTTAATGTCTCATGCCATATGTAAAAAATAGCTTTTTAAAAATAAATAAAAGTCTATTCTGTTATGGATTCTGAATGTAAAGCTTTCTAAGCCATTTAGTTACAGGGGCACTGTCAATTTAAAAAATAATTGGAGATAGGCCTACCCCAGCATATTGAAGCTGAGCCATCCCCCAAAGGTGGGAGGGGAAAAGAAGTGTGGTTATCCCCATTTTACAGATGTGAGTTGAGGTACAGATAGATTTATTGACTTGCCCAAGGTCACACAAAGTCTATGTGAGCCAGGAGCTGAATTCAGCGCAGTGCCTTAACGACAGACCATCCATCTCCATAGTGTTCCTAGCTTTTGTTTTCCTCTCCTCTTCCCTGTCTCTTTCTCTCCATTTTTCTCCCACCTCCATTCCACATCTCTTGAAGGATGCATGCCTTGAAGGTTGACCATCCATGAGACAAAGTCCTCCCTCAAGTGACTAGCTGGAGTAGTGTTTAGTGATCACTCAGGCCTTAAGGAGCTTGCTGGAGATTTGCAGTATTCACCATCTGGTTCCAACAAGCTGTGCATAACAACAAAGAGTTTCCCAGTGCCCTGCCCAGATTCTGTCTGGAAAATTCAGCTCTTAAAGGAACAGCTTTCAAAACTACAAGTGATACCGTATGCCTGAACTAACAACAGAGGGGAGTGGGCCTCTCACTGATGTGGCCAGGTGGAGGAGGGAAATTGGTGGCTAGGTAGGGGAAGAGCTGGACTGAGAAGAACAGCAGGAATGGGGAGAATGTGTGTTAAAAACGAAAGGCATGATCTAGATCAGAGGTGGGCAAACTATGGCCCAGGGGTCCCTCCTGTCTGGCTCTTGATCTCCCAACCAGGAAGGCTAGCACCTAGCCCCACGGGCAGTGCTCTGGGCAGCAGAGCTGCACGCTCCTGCAGGGCAGTGCAGCAGCGTGTCTGGCTCCGGCCGGGGCGGCGCAACTGCCAGACATGCTGCTCTGAGCTGCATGGTAAGGGGGCCGGGGCCAGGGGGTTGGATAAGGGGCAGGAGATCCTGGGGGGCAGTCAGGGGACAGAGGTGTGGATAGGGGTCAGGGCAGTCAGGGAGCAGGGGGGGTTGGATAGGCATGGGAATCCCAGGGGGCCTGTCAAGGGGCAGGGGTGTGGATAGGGGTCAGGGCAGTCAGGGGACAGGAGTGTTAGATGGGGGTGAGGTCCCGGGGGCGGTTAGGGGCAGGGGGCCCAGGAGGGGTGGTCAGGGGACAAGGAGCAGGGGGGGTTGGATGGGTTGGGGATTCTGAGGGAGGCAGTCAGGGGGTGGGAAGTGGGAGGGGTGGGGATCAGGCTCTTTGGGCAGGCACAGCTTTCCCTACCCGGCTCTCCATACAGTTTTACTACCCCAATGTGGCCCTCAGGCGAAAAAGTTTGCCCACTCCTGATCTAGATAGACTTCTACTGACTTCATTGGCCTTTGTATCAAGTCCTAAAAGCACAAAAATTACATACACTATCAAATGATAGTATTTACATGTGAGAACCTCTGTTAAACACACAAGCCAATGTAGCACATGTAAAATATATCTCTAGCTTGCTTGCTAGCATATATATACCTGCCCCTGGAAATTTCCACTACCTGCGTCTGACAAAGTGGGTATTCACCCACGAAAGCTCATGCTCCAAAACGTCTGTTAGTCTATAAGGTACCACAGGATTCTCTGCTGCTTTTACAGATCCAGACTAACACGGCTACCCCTCTGATACATGTAAAATATGTCACTTGTACATACAAGTGACCACATATACAAAACTTGCACCAGTGGAAGCTAGGTTGAGGCATCCTTTTAGCTCATGATTTCTATTCTGAAGGGTGGTACTTAGCATAATGTCACAGGCTGCAGTGTGCCTGTAAACAGTTACAAAGCTGAGATTTTGGCTACAATGCTGCCATTACAGAACATGAATGTATTCAACTTGTGTGCATCTATGGAAAACTGGTAGTCCTTCCTAAAAGCAATAGCACTTATATTATCTGGAAAATCCTGGTATTTGTATCTGAGTAGAATAGGAAACCAAAACCCTTGAGCCTTTCCTCTCTGCTGACACCCTACCTCTTTTCACTCCACGCCTAGACTTTTGGTTGTCATTTAAGGGGCATAGGAATGACATCAGATAAACTGTACATTTCAAAATTAGGAAAATTGAGACCCTGCTCTAAACTGATTTGATCAAAGGTGAGGCTCGAGAACTGTCTTCACTGCAACTTGCCAAGCCCTGCACTCTCTCTGTGTTGCTTTATTGTGGGGTGACCAGGTAGTACCCCAGTTGAAGATCTACCGAACAGATGTAACCAGTCTTGGTAAATTCTTTGCTCTTTCTCCTGCCCACCAACTGCCCGAGTCTCTAGCCAAAGGCATGAGACTCTATCCAAATGCAATGGTGCTGCAGACAATGCCATATGGGTTACAGGCAGCCTACAAACTGTACACCCATGATTTATATTGATTGTTTCCTCTTTGCATTTTACTTATTGAGGGTAAGGCAAATAGACTAGTCAGTGCATGAGAACACTAAAGTGAATCTATCACGTTACTTCAGTGAGGCTGGTAAATAGACTTAAGTTTAAGCTTCAGAACTGTTTTCATTTTAAAAAGTTTTTAAATAACTGAGAACATTCCTATCAAATGTTAATTTTTACAATGTTTTTTCTTGACACAGACAAAATATTGGGCTTAAACTGCATATCTAAGGCTAAATTTCTTCAGCCTTCTAGTCCCTAGGTAGCCATCTTCTTATCAGTGCCAGGCTCATATTGGGGAAAAAATTAGTGGTAGTTCATTCCCTAGCTTTGTCCATACAAGAACCACCCACTCGCGGTACCAAAATGACATGCTACTCAGCAGATTGTAAAGATCTTAATATGCATCTTCATTCTTGCATGTTATGATCAGCAATGAAATAGTCGATAGCGTTAGTGTTCATACTGGTGTTAATGGGACAGATATGAGACCTTGGAAGCATGGAAAACTTTAAAGACTATTATATTGAGATGTGCCAGATGCTATGAGCACATGGAATAGTCAGACATTTCCATCAAGGAGTGTTATGTCTTTGTGGTCCTGGTTTGCTGGGTAGGTTTCCTGTGGAAGCTGGAATCACGGGAGTGATTAATGCAAAGCCCCAATACGAGTTATGCAGACACCCACCCTTTGAAGCTTCAGCCTCTAGGGTTACAGTCCTTGACTAGTTTTACCTGTTTGAGGAGGCCTACTGAAACAAAGGACCCAAACCTGTATCAGTCTGATCTGACCACTCTCACTTGATCCAAGTAAGGATCTTCAACTTTAATCAAGAGCACAACACACAGCTGGAAGGTTTTGAAGGAATTTGGGAACCTACCAGGGTCTGCATGTGGAAGATGGAAAACATATGGTAAGCTTAGCATGAGTGAAGACTGTTTAATAAGTTTTCTTCTCTATTTCTTTTGTCCCAAATAGATGTACAGGGCTTTGTGAAAGCTGGCTGGTCACTGGTAAAAACTGTCCTAGCCCCTAGAAGACAGGGGAACTACAGGCACTAGATTAAGGTCAGATCTGCTAGGATAAGCACAGCGAGTGGTAAGGGGGTACTACAAGTCTAGAACTCCAGTCTGGAGGGAGAGGAGTGCAGGCTCATGCACAGAGCGATGACAGCCTGAGACCTATGAGGGTGTCCTTAGGGAGACCAGAGAGGTCCAGTTAATCCTGGAACTGTGACAGTCTCCAATGTAAACACTTAGCTGAGAAACTGGGACTACTTACACCTATCAATTGTGTCAAGCTTTCTGCAGAGTCAGGCAAATATTGCTGCATTGTTGTAAGTCTGGTTCCCATTTGGAAGGTTACCTTTGCAACCAGAACAACCTATAGGTCATCTCCTATTCCTTCTGGCTAAGCCATAATGGGCGAGCCCAGTCCAACCTTCCCCAGGCCATCATAAATCCAGTTCCATAGTGATTCTGTCATTAATCATTCTGATGTTATGCACATTAAGTCATTGACAAAGTACATTTGTTTAATGAATTGAAAGAAAGGCTTGTTTACTCAACTGAAAAGCCCAGAAAGTAGCATACTTGCTGATTTCCTCTAGTGTGGACTCATTAGCATGTATCTTCTATGAAGATAAGTGAGTAGGATGCTCCATTTATCCATATTTCTGTCAGATAATGTAGCAAGAACACATGCCAGGGAGTATCAAAATAATAAAATGTCAACACAAAGCATCCAAAATAGATGCTTAAAAAGGGCATGTCAAAGCTTCATGTTTTTAAGTCAGTGAGCTCAAGGTTTAGTTATAAAGCAGCAAGTGAATCTGTTTAGATCACAATGTGTGAACCAGCTTTCAGTGGAACATTTGTCGTCATTTGTTTCCAGGGGTTACATTAGTTTTCCTCCCTACAAAAACACAATAGCATTGATAGGAACAAAAAACATTAGCTGCAAAAGAGAAAGGAAACAAACATCTTATGTACAAGAGACACAGAAAAACTTGGTTAATATCTCCTCTGGAGCCTAGCCATTCTGCCCATATTAGAGGAAACAGGCAAAATTGTTTTCTTGATGACACTGATGCAACTGCCAGGACACTTCTGAGAACTGGAGACATTTCTTTGTAGGTCCATTTGATAAAGGATTCAGAGCTGTACTAAATATCCTTTGAGCATATCAGGAAAATACTGTAGTTCAAATGAGTATGGAGAACTGAATCTGCTCATCACAACAGTATGTAGCTGCCATTACATGAATTTAAGTACCTCAAAAAACATGATAATGAAGATTGATTCTATGCCCCTCTTACATACTAGGATTAGAACCATTTACTGTAGTTGAGCCTCAATGCTGCAAACATGCTTCATTTTTAGCTTGAGTAGTTCCATTGACCCCTGTTGGACTGCTCATATGCTTCAGCACGTATGTTTTGCAGGATCAGTCTTAGCTGTTGGGAGGTTTGTTCCTTTGAAACATCTGATACTAGCCCTTGTCAGAGACAAGATACTGAACTAGATGGACTATGGTTCTGATCCACTGTAGGAATTGCTATGTGTCTTTGTCCTTATTAAAAAGGCAAGTTTTGCATCTTTTCATAGGGGGGGGACAAGCCTCACTCCAGAAACAGTGCATTTTAAGGCAAAATGCCTTCCCTGAGAACAATCACCTCTGGAATCCATACTGAAGCTCCTCCATTTGTTGCTGTGTTTGCACTGAACAGAGCTGTTACTGCATGATGCACAGTGAGAGGTAGTCTTTTGGAAACAGCTATACATAGGTCACAACAGATCAAATTCATCTCTGATTTCCCCTAGTATGTGATGCAATGACTACATGGTGGGGTGCGGGGGAGGGGAAGACAACAACAGCATCTGACTTCATTTGAAATTCTTGCTCTGTTTTATTATTTGCTTACTGGGCTCACTGTTTTCAGTGAGACCTTATTGAAGATCATTGACACTGTTTAAAAACAATGAAACTTGCCTATCAGAGGAGGAGAATGAATAATATCAGTGATTAGCATAAGGAAGGGTTTTTCTCCTTCATTTCCTTTTTCTGAAGAGCTCAAACACCAAATTTTTTTGTTGTGACATTTAGCTGTGGCTTCAGGGGTTTGTCATTAAATGCTAATGCAAAAAGCCAAATGTTAAAGGAAAATTGTAGATGGATTTTAAGGATAAAAAAATCTAATATGACATTTATACAAAAAACTGAGTTTTCCATAGCAGTATATTAATAGACAATTAAACTGAAGAGGAATTTTTTCTCCTCACTCAGATTATAAGAATTGCTACATGAATAGCAAACAACAGAGAATTGAAACTTTAAAGACATGGATGGTAGATTCATTCAGAATGAAGGTCAAACTTGAATGATTTTCCTGGGTTTATTTATTTATAGCTTTATAAAATTCACCCATCTTTGGGCCTGCCAGCACATGCACAGCAAAACTTTAGACTGTGTCCTGAGAGTCAAACAAACAGGTTGGTGAATTGATTTCTATGGCATAGTGGGTTTCCATCTCTGAACCCTCTGTCACTAACCCCAGACGTTAATACCTAGGGACCATACCAGCTGATCTCTATTATTATGATGCTACACAGAGAAACATGATCTGTAAAGAAACAAGGGTCCAAACCATACAGGACTTTAGAGATCAAAGGCAACACATTGAATTGCTTGCAAAAGCAAATAGAAAGCTGATGGTTACTAATAGAAACCAGTGCAACTTCATTGGCATGTATCTTGTTTACCATAAAGTCTTTTTGTTTTGCCTTTGGAAGTCGATAATACATTTGTGCTACTCTCTACTCCTGGTTCAAGGAGTCCCTAGGAAATTCCTTGCTAACTTAAATGCCTTTGCAAGTAGTTTAGAGGGGACCATTTTGCCATGATGGTCTTTTTCCTTCCTAGATTAAGATAACACGGAGAAGTATTTCACAATGTTTTTTCCAGCTTTTATTGAGGAAGAGAAACATGCTGGACAAAGAGCCTCTGAGTAAATTGAGAGGAGATGGAACTCCTGTAAATTGGCCTATCCTATTTAGTTGTATAGTCTACTAAAGAATTACTTATAACTGCACCTGACTAATTTGCTTATTGAAGGGACACAAATACAAAATACAGCTAGTGATGCGTCTTTGTGAGCAATCCACAAAAGGAGCCAGTTAACTGTGCTCCAAATATGCCCATCCCACTATTAAAGAGGAATGAGCATTAGGGGTAGATTTGCCATCCTGCCCTAGCTTTAACTAATGCTCCAGCGCAGTGGGGGACGCTATAGGACACTGATGACTGGGGATGAGGGAAGCTGTAAACTGGCTCTGACTAGCCCTGCACAGGAGCAGCTGTAACTTAGGCTAAATGAGAATTGGGCAGAGTTCTGCTGCACATCATCTCCAAAATGGCACCCCCTGCGCTTACCCTGGGGAGGAAGGGGCAGTGGCTGGCCTAGGAGCTTTCTGCCAGCAGAGACATCTTCATCTTCTCCAGCCATTTAAGGTTACTTAGTATCACTTATGCATCCCAAAGTGGCTTTAGAGACCATCCCCCAAAATTTTGATCATAAAACAGGCACTCTTTTGTTAATAACTACTTGGGATTTATACAGTAGGCATACAATGGACTGTACTTCACATGATGAGCATAAAATTATCTCTTCCAAGTTGCTAAGCAAGAGTGACCCTGGAGACTGCTGCTCAGTCAATGAGAATTTATTCTGACAATTAGCTATCTTGTGTTTCATTAAGTGGATTTTGCTGACACTGCTGTGAGAGTTCTATGAAGCTAGTCTGAACTGGTCACACAAGTTTTCCTGCTCATGGAGGCTAATTAGCAACTGTTTTGTAAGAGTGCTTATTTTACTCCAAATATAGCTAAGCCAATTACCATAATTGTAGGACATTGGAACCAAAGCACACTAGGCACTATACAGATATATAGGAAAACCCAAACCCTGCCTTAAACAGCTTACAGCCCAAAAAACAGGTAGCAGCAATAAAGAGCAAGGAGATATTTGACTATATAGAGGTGTAGTCACTTCCTGAGCATCTGACCAGTGGTTACTTTGACAGGCACTCTACCCTCAGTAGCTTCATCTGGGTAGCTGTTTAGCTTCTGCTCTGGCTCACAGCACTTCTTTCTGGGTCTGGTTTAACATCAAATAAGTTCCACACAGACCCCAGAGTCCTTAATCACAAAAAGTAATCCAAACAATCCTCAATGAGTCCTCAACATAAAATCCAAAATTATAATCCACTCCATACTTCATTCTAGTTCCTCCACTGCATCCAGAGCTATGTTTGTCTGCTCCTCTTGAAGCTACCCATCCCCAGCTTCCTGCTGTCTTTTATATTAGATCACCTGATTCCCCTCAGGTAGGTTTCATCTTGTAATCAGGGCTGGCTTAGTTCAAGGCTCTTCAGCCCAAGGGCTGTTACAGATTGTATCAAACACAGACATTTGAGGGGTCTCCTGGGTTCAAGCTGTAGGAAGTGCTCTTATAACCCCTGTAATGTCAATAACAGGACTCTTGGAAACATTTATTCTTGCAAGGGATCAGGATAATTACTCTCTGTTATCAGTCCTGTTGTGGCTTTGAGACAGATCCTGCTTCCATTAAAATCAATGGTGAGACTTCATTGACTTCAGTGGAAACAGGATTGGGCTCTTTATCAGAAAGAGTTCAGGATAGTTGAACACATTTCAAATAGAGCAGGGATGAAGATACTGTAACTGTTTCTACAAAAAAGAAGATATGAGAAAAAGAGAGAAAATTAGTGTAGGCAATACTCCAAAATATATTGGGTAAGGTGATTCTCACCCCAGCTGAAGGAGCTCTTACCCTCACATCTGCCCATCCGCTGCCCAGCAATTAATTCTGCCCCCACCCAGGCAGTTCTGCCTTGCATCAGGTCTACCCACCACCCTCACCTCTGCTCCTCCTGTGGGTCTTTCCCCCTCCTATGCCTTGGTGGAGGGGGCTGGAGCAGGGTCCCCTCCTCACTTCCAGACTGAGTGGGGGCAGCTCCAGGATGTCTTCAGCCCCCTCCAAGGCCAGGTGCTGCAGAGGGAGGAACTGTCCTCTCCACTTTGCTCACAGGTGGGGAGGCATCTCCTTGAGCTGCTGGGCTCTTCAGCTCCCCCCTCCTCTGAGAATGGCTTCAGGTTTCTATGGGGAGGGAGCTCTGCCTGCAGCAGATCTGACTGGTATTCTGCCCCAGGCCCTGAGATGGGCAAATGGGGCAGACAACCAATCCAAGGGTTCAAATTTGCTAGGCAGGGCTGGAGCTTGTCACATCATTGCCAGACTGGGCTCCAGTCTCCAGCCCAAGTCAAAATCCTGTGTCTCTCCAGAGAGTTGGCAATACTTCAGCTAGGTCTACTTTGACGTGGAAAACTTTAAAGACAACCCACTAGTTCTGTGTGGTTATTTAAAGTTGTGTTAAAGACAGAGCCACAGTTATCCCCAATGCAATGCCACTGAAATCAGTGAATTCACACCAGGGATTAATTTGGCCAAATAAATCATAGAAACAAAAACAAGGGTGCATAAATGCTAGAATCACCAGATAGGTTGGTTGGTCTCAATAGACTACATTAGGGGCTAAGCTCTATGCTGCTATAAATGGGCACAGTTCCACTGGCTTCAATGATGTTCCATTCATTTACACCAGGAGAGAATTCAGCTCCACGTATGTCAATATTGTATCAATTCCATATTACTCTTTACTGAGTATGTTTCACAAATAAATGTTTACTATTAATTATTATTATTTCTATTGCACTAGCATCTAGGAGCCCTAGTCATGGACCAGCACAGAACAAAAACACAGTCCCTGTCCAAGAGAGGTTACAATACAGACATTTTATAAACACCAGTGGAAAATAAGTTTAGACGGAACTGTGTTTCTTTTGTCTGTTTTTGATCTTTGCTTGGAATTTGCTAGGCAGATCAGATAGGATGGGTCCCTCAGTTTGGATCAACATTATAATTTTTTTCTGTTTGACTTCATGGCTGCTTTCAGATTGGATAATATTTTATGAAAGGTTCTGGAATTATGGTTTGTGTGTCAGTATTCTTAATGCACCGAGTTGGATCGTGTAATTAATCGAGTTTATACAGGAAGTTGGCCCTAAACTTGATGTATTTATTGCATAAGGAGGATGTGTTACAAAAATTGTAAGGCCAAATACCTGCCTTTTCAATATGACTAGGAGAGATAATGTGTTAGGTGAACACATATTATCAAATTAAATCACTTAATGAGTGTTTGTATTGGTTTTGTCATTTCAGTGGTAATTCAAATTGCTATGGATGAGAAGTGGTGGGTGGTAAGTGTCTGAGTAATAAACCTGTGAGTCGGCAAGAAATGTAGGAATACACAGGTATTCTGGGACTAGGGTAACCAGATAACAACTGTGAAAAAATGGGACAGGGGGTGGGGGTGAAATGGCACTTATATAAGAAAGAAAAACCCAAAATGGGACATCTGGTCACCCTACCTGGGGCTGATGACAATGAAGGATGAGGATGGATGTTACTTGAACAATCGGAGACTAACAGAAAATTATGGGAAATAACACTTTTGTAGAGCTTGAAATTCATTTGCGAGGATGGTAACAGCAGCGACACAAACTGCTAGCCCAGGATGAAAGCAGTGAGAGAGAAGGGGACAGTCAGATCTTCAGCTGGCACGAATTGGTGTATAGTGTCACTGAAGTGAAGTGAAGAGCTACACTGATTTACACCAGCAGAGGATCTGGCCCAAGATTCTTAAATCTGAACCTCAAGACTGAGTTCATTGGGAAAATTTTAAAAATTGAAAGATCACAGGTAAATTTTGAGGCCCTGATCCTGAGAGGTGCTGAGCACCTGCAACTCCCGTTAGCTTCAGTGTTGCAGCTGCTTAGACCGATCAGGATCAAGCCCTGTGTTTGAAATGAGCAAGGTAAAACTGATGGCAAGCAAACTGTACTTAGTGTGTAACACCAACCTAATATTGTCTTTATTATTTACACTGCAATAGCATCTAGAAGCAGCAATCGAAATCAGGGGCTCATTGTGCAAGGTACTGTACATAGTAAGAGACGGTCCCTGGCCCAGAGAGTTTACAATCTAAAGAGACAAGACAAAGGGTGGGAGAGAGAAAATATTTAACAATGTGATCTCTGGCTAACTACAGTTGTAGAAAAATTCTATTGTTTTATGTTATTTGTAAAGCAGTACGTGATCACATAATTACTAAATCAGAGTGCAGTGTTCTCTGATTTTATCAAGAGTCTTGTAATATTTAGTATTTTTCTTAAAACCCCAACTCCTGGAGTTATGTGAAAACACCAGAAACTCAGCTTTCATTGATAAAAATAAAATAAAAACATAAAAAGTAAGTTTCTACCTCAGTGTTTGCAGAGAAAAGTTTAAAAACGCTTACAAATTAGAAGGCAAATAAAAAGAGCCTTATATTTATTATTTTTTAAAGTCTCTTGATTTGTAAGCCAGTCTCATGATTTGTGGGCCTGATCCATGATTTTTGAATGCTTGGGGTTGGTAATACTGTAATGCACTTGTGGAAAGAGGCAGGTTTTAATTTGTGCATTGAACATTCACTTCCACATTTCCTCCCTTTTGAATGCTTATTCCTGCAACATTAACACTGCATGGATGTAGTTGTTTGCATTTAGACATGAATGTAGCTGTGTTTGCTGGGTGATGTGTAGTAATGTGTGTGTGTGCTAGAAGCAACATTCAAGTAACACTTGTAGATGTTTTGTTTTATGAGGTTTGTTTGTTTGGAGACCATGCAGAATAGTTTTCCAGCTACCTAATATCTGTCATAGTACATTAGTTCCATCTAATTATGAAAATGAGCTGATTATGGTAGGTGCAGTTTCTCCTGTTGCTTACTTAGGCAAACTGTCAAGGCACTGGAGTTTTTTAGTTTTCAGAACCAAAGGGATTTTACAGACTCCTTTCTTTCTAGCATTTCCTATTATTTTTAAAAAACTATAGCATCGGAGAGTGAAAATCTAGCGTTCAATGCTAAAGCAACAAAGCACTAACTTTGGGCCCAATCTTGCCAAATTAGTACTTTCAACTTCTTCTACAGTTGAGGGAACTCAACAGTTTGCAGGATTAGCCCCAATCCCATAACCCTTGCTCAAACAAGTAACAACTCTTACCCTTACCATTTATTGACATAACAGAGATTGAACATGGGTCTTTTTACAGAGGTGAAATACCTAATGCTGTATCTGATCATAAAGTCAGTTAGCTGAATGTAGAGGAAACAGTCAAGCATCAAAAATTCCCACAGAATTGCATAAAGATATTTTTGTATTCATTTCATGGTGAGTAAGGAGACCAGGTGCTGTATAATACAGAATGACTCTTCCTTTACATCATATACCTGCCAAGAATAATGGCTATGAAACTCCTCTTGATCAATCCCTCTCTCTCATTAGAATTGTGCGATGCCTCTGGGCAGTGAGCTTTCCTTCAGTGTTGCTTTTGTTTTTCCATGCTGATTCGTCAAAGATACGGCACAGCAATATCCACTTTGAGTCTATATTATTACACAGAACAGTCATCGCTTTAGGGTTTTTGACAGGACAATTATTGAGGAAAATAGGGACATTCACTAGCTTGCTGCGTAAGTCTTGGCATGTGGTAAAATACTTGGGGCCCAACTTCAATATTACAGTCAGGATAGAGTGCATGTTCAGTTTCTGGATTCAAACAATGCTATCTATTCTTACTTCAACCAGTTCATTAAAAGGACTATATGGAGTAAGGTGCCCCCTGGTGGTTATTCACCCTTTAAAATATGTATGTCTTGTTCTTGACTCACTACTACACTAGAAAAATTAATCTTTTTTTTCTTTTTAATTAGTAATACAATTCTTGCTCCTTTAACTCTTGGAGATGAGAAATTATCTTTTTTAGTTAATGGTGATGAGTACTGGTGGTGGGGAGATGCAGATTCACACAGTTTTTCACTGTGAACCCCAGAAGTGGGCCTGATCCTACAAAATGAAGTCAGTGGGAGTGGAGGGTGCTCAGCTCAGTGGTTCGGTTTTTACTAACTGAAAGAGAGAGAGAGTCTCCTGACAGTCAGCCTGGTGATGACTCAGTGGGGTAGTCGATGGCCTTTGCCATTTCAGATCACGCTTTAACATCCAGCCATCCATGAAAAGGCAGTGAATCAATAAACTGTTTGAGTCAGTTTAAAGAAGTGCAGCTAGCCATTAGAGGCTTTTGTTTATATTGTGGATAGAGCTGGAAAGAGTCTGTTGTTTTGTTTTTTACATTTGTGTCTATTGTCGGTTCTCCCCAAGTCCAAGCTGGAGCAGCTGGCTGAGTTGTCACTGACTGCTCCAACCCTCCCAGACCCTGCCAGGAATGTGTGATGGCAGGACAATAGCCCAGGTAGAGTATTTCGTAGGCAGGTGAGTGGCTAATTCTCTCAAGGCCCTTCAGAGCAGGAGCCAGGGGGAAACCCCATTTCACATTTGAGCACTGTAATGATCTGCCTATAACTGGCCATGCTGGGAAGGGAAGGCCCAGACTAGACTCATTAACATAACTTCCCTAGTTACTCCCAGGCCATAGGGGATGGTAGGAGTGAGTGGCTGGATTGAATCCCTGAAGCAGAGCCAGGCATGAAGGGGCCTAGACTAGAGTAGCAGAAGGAATAAAGGAGTGAAGGAGGCAGAAGGCAGAGATAGCAGGGTGAGAAGGAAGAGGGCACAGGAAATGACCTGTTTTCCTAGGCTGGCAGTAAAAGAAGGAAGCAGGTTTGATGGTAGTTTACTGGGGTGGGATGGGGCAGGGAAAAGCCAGTTTTGCACTGCAGCAGCCCCTGGATTAGAGCTGAGTGGTGAAGTTTACATTTGGGTCCAAGTTTCTCAAAAGGATTTTTGGGTGGTTGGTAGGGGGAAGGGGACAGTGGTTGGAGGAAATTGGGATGCAAATCTAAAGGTCTGGCTCAGGCTCACCTGTATAGTTTGAAGTGTCTGAACAAACAGAGGACTATCCTTCTTAATCTGTATCTCTTGCATGTTTAGTGACTGGGGCTGTTTCCCCTATCTCAGAATTGGGATGAATCCTGCAGGCAGTGCCTCCTCTGCTTGTTCATGCTTTCACAGGAAGAGCTTGCTGATCGTTTTAATTTATACAGTGGCAAGTGAAAGGATTTTTTTTTTTAAGTGTACAGTGATTTCTTGATGGCTTACCTGTCTTTGATTTCAGTTAGTCAGGCTAATATGCCTGGGAAATATCTATCCCAGAGGTCTCTAAACATTAAAGTGTTGTCTCAATAAGAAACCTGCACTGGTTTGATTTAGGAGGTGTGTCACAGTTCAGGGCTAACAGCCTCTGTTCCCTCTTCTGGTCCACTCTGAGTGCACTGCCTTGTTAAGAGTGTACCATATACTGTATTTCTCTTTTGACTGTCAAATTTTTGATTGATAAATAAAATCATCCACAGCATAACCTTAATGTGAAATCCCTAGCACAACTGAACTATGATAGCATTAGATATTTTAGCATGCAACCCACTATAGTATCTCAGTTTTAAGCCATTCTTTTAGGTTGGCAAAGAATTCAGTTGCAGCTTATAGACTAACAAATATATTGGAGCATGAGCTTTCGTGGGTGATTACCCACTTCGTTGGATGCAAGTTAGGTTACATCAACTACAAGAAGCTGTATTATCATTGGTTATAATTAGAGGCCTGATCTTGCAGTCTTTACTTACTGGAGTGGTGCTTGCTTACACAGGTAGTCTCACTGAAGTCAGTGGGATCAGTCCCTGCAACTGAGAATAGTTCTGCTATTACTGGACATGAATCATTGAAACTGGATAACTATTTTCTTCTGGATACAGCCTAGCCCTGCATTATTGCCTGTAAAGGCAACTGTAGTCAAATGGAATACCACCTTTTGCTCCTGAGTTTTGGGCGGTAACGTTAAAAACACTGGGTCAGATTCTTAACTGGTGTAAATTGCTGTAGTTCCATTGAGTTCATTGGAGCTGCCCCACACCAGCTAATACTCTTGCCTGTTGTATACTTCATACAAATGCATGCACCTCGTTAAGGGCTTTGGGCCTGGTCCCTGCAACGCTTTAATCACACAGATCTTCCCTAACATCCATGGAACTACTCCTGAAAGGGCTACTCTTTGGTGTAAAGGTTTGCATGATTGGGACCTTGGCTCTGCTCCCATTGAAGTCCAAGGTGAAATTTTTATTTAGATGAGAGCAGAGTGAATGCTTTGTACAAGAAATTACTGCCTGATTGCATGGTATGTCTACACTTGATATTATGGCAAGTGTCGCAAGGTGGATATAGTCGTGCAAGTTTTTTTTCTTGGCATGTGAGCAAATTTACAGTCTTGGGAAGAGATGCTGTGTTGGTCCAAGATTTTGTAATGCAAGGTTCTGTGCACAGGCAGTGGTCCCTGTACAGGGAGCTGGTGAGCAGCAGAAGAGTTTGGTCTCTGATTAGAGTCAATTCTTTTGCCCTGGGAACTGGGCACTGGTGTTGGGCGGAGATATCTGAAACAAGGGGCTGCCCTTCATGCTCTATATCAGTTTAATTTCATGTTAGTAAATTGGACAGAATATTTTCAATAACAGTCCATTCTCCTGAATTTTTTTTACTGTATCCCTAAAGTTCCTACTTGTTTTCATCCACCTCCCCCAACCCCCCAAAAATTTACATCATGTCAGGCTGCTGCTGTTCAAATGGGTAGAGATGCCAGCCCTCATTTACTTCATTGATATAATCTGATCATCTTTCATTTCGATTTTTCCTGTCAACTTGTTCTGTTCTATAAGAATGAAAGAGGCCTGGTGATGCATATTGCATGAGCTTTGTTTTTCCAACAAGAATTTTCAGAATTCTTATGTTGCAAAACTTAGGGCTATTTCCACAAAAGGATTTAGGTTCTTAACTGCAACTTTAGGTGCCAAAGTCTAAAATTTAGTTCCTCGAATCCCCTGTTCAGCTTTCACCTAACCCTGTAGTGCCTGAATTCCCATGATACCAAAGTTTCCACCAGTAAAGTCCCCTAGGAACCTAAATTTCTGCCAGCAGGCATGGACAAAGTCCCCTAAGGCCTGACACCTCCGAGCAGCATGGCACCTAACAACTCTCACCTAAGCCCCAGTGGGATCCACAAACGATCTCTCTTGTAGGGCACAATCTGGAAGGCAGTCTCTGAGCATGCCTATTGGATCAGGCCCAGAACAAAACAGAGTTTGACGGAGTGGTGACGCTGTTAAATCCTATAGCACAATGGTTAGGGCACTCACCCAGAAAGTGGGAGACCTGGGTTAAAAATCCTCGCTCTGCCTGTTTCAGAGGTGGGACTTAAATCCAGGTTTCTCATCTCTTTGGTGAATGCTCTAGACATCAGGCTGCAAGGTATTTCTGGACAGGTCTCTTAATGTCTCCTGGTGAAGCTGTTCCCCTTTATATTAAATACTTAAATATGGCTTAGGGCATTCCCTGTCCTTTGTAAATAGAATCTGGTAATTTGTGCTTATGAAACAGTCCAAAAGTTCCTGCAATCATTACATAAAAGTCCATTGTGTATATTATTTAGGGCTTGCATAAATTTCAGTGTAACCAGCCTTCTCCCCCAACAGAATTCACACTCCTGGTCTACACTGGGGGTGATGGTGGTGGGAAAATCTATCTAAGTTATGCAACTTCAGCTACGTGAATAACGTAGCTGAAGTCAATGTACTTAGATCGATTTACCGTGGTGTCTTCACTGCAATGAGTCGGCTGCTACCACTCCCCTGTCGACTCTGCCGGCGCTGGAGTACAAGAGTCAACAGGAGAGCACTCGGGGGTCGATTTATCACGTCTAGACTAGATGCGATAAATTGATCCCCGCTGGATCAATCGAAGCCCACCAATCCAGCAGGTAGTGTAGACATAGAATCATAGATTATTAGGGTTGGAAGGGACCTCAAGAGATCATCTAAGTCCAACCTCCTGCTCAAAGCAGGACTAATCTCCAAATGGCCCCCTCAAAGATTGAACTCACAACCCTGGGTTTAGCAGGCCAATGCTCAAACCACTGAGCTATCCCTTCCCACAGTCTTTTTGTAGTGAATGTGATGCTAGCAATGGCCCTTGAGAGCAAGTCTTCTATCCATGTAACAGGATCAGCATGACCAGAGGCAGGGTGAGCCTGCCCCAGGCTTGCTAGCGTGCATCAAGCCTTGTCTGCAGGTAGCTATTTCAGTTTGTCTCCACCTTTGAGACAGGATACTATTAATATTAATACTTTGCACCTATATAGGGCTTGTCATCAGTTGGTCTCAAAAAGCATTGCAGACATTCCTGACTCACGATATTCTGTTGTAGCCCCTAGACACTTTTGTACCTTGGTGACAGGCACCTTAGAAAATTCTGTATAGATGGTTATTTTCTCATAGTGGGACTACATGACAACCTTAAAGAAAACCTACTAGGCAGCCTTGCAAAACTGTTGGAAATCTTCCTACCCAAAGTATCAAATCTACTCTCCCATTCTTGCCATGGAGATTATGGACAGTTCAGTCACCTGCCTATAATATTTATTTACCTAAAGTGAGTGGATGAGTACAGTTTAGCAGTACTGATATCTACCCAAATCCTACCAGAATCTATGCAGTCAAAGGCTGTTTCAGTCATTTTAACTGGGGGTGTCCATACTCCCTAAAATATAAATGTCACTGTTACTTGAACTTTTCAGGCTACTTTTTTTTATTTTGTGGAGAAAACCACAAACCCATATCTACAGGCTTGTGAATGCACAGTTAGTATGATTATAAATGCAGTCACAGGAGCTATGCAGGCAAATTTACCAGCGAGGCTTCTACCTGGTTGATTTCAAGCAAAATCACTGTGATTGTGTATATGCAAACACACAACTGAGCTAAGAGCTTTTGGGATATATTGCTCTCTTAAAGATTATTTTCTCCCTTAAGTGATTGATAGATATTTCACCTTTAACTCCAACTTAAAAGGTTTTCTGTAAGGGAATTTATACTATGTACCCAGCTCCACCTTCTCTGTAACATGCCCCTTTGTCCTCTTTCCTCCAACACGCTATTTGAAAATGGAAGCCAAGAACTGCTGTAGCAAGTATATGTAAAATCTGCAGCAGGTGGCAGCACAGATGCTGTTTAATTTCAGCCCACTCTGACGTTTTGACTGTGTAGGGAAGTGGGACATAACACTCTTTCTCAATCCCTGTAATGTAATTAATGCCATCAGCCACTGCCATAGATGCTAGAATTTCTTTTCTTGGGGTGGACCGGTAAGGGAAACAGGGAGATTGCTCACAACGCGTCTAGGAAACAATTTGGGCCACATTTGACACAGAAGTGGAGTGTTGCATATGTAAGTACAAGCTGAGGGCAGGCTGTGCAGGAAAACGTGACCAAGTAGCAGCATGTAATTAAGCACTTCAGTTACATTCTTCTTCCTTCTTTCAGGCCCTGTTTTTTTTTTCTCTCTCCTCCTGGTTCCCCTTTCATCTGTTCTCATCCTGCTGCTCCTCCTTTCTTGCTTTTTCTCACTAAGACATTGTCTACACTGCCACTTTACAGCGCTGCAACTTTCTTGCTCAGGGGTGTGAAAAAACACACCCTTGAGCGCTGCAAGTTTCAGTGCTGTAAAGTGGCAGTGTAAACAGTGCACCAGCGCTTGCAGCTAACCCCTTTGTGGAAGTGGGTTTTTTTATAGCACTGGGAGATACAGTGAGATTTAGTTAATGTTTGTACAGCACTTTGAAGTTGTACAGTACTAAGTGTAATTATTTTATTGTTATTTCCTGGGAATGGCAGACATTTTAGTCTTGTCCCAATAAACCTCAATATTCATTTTTTAAAAAAACCAAACAGCTTGCATTACAGAAATTACAGTATGTGGCTAAAGTATCACTTAACAGCCAAGAGCACTATTTACAGCTATAGATTTACGAGATTATCAGGTTTAATTAGCATTACTTTAGACTTCCTATGGTGCTGAACAGGGCTTGCTTGTATTAAACTTTTTAATCCAGTAATAAGAGGAATTGCCAGTAAGTTACATTGTGGAATGATAATTAGTCTGAAGTGAAAACCTGGCTAATCAATTTAAAACTGTGTAAGTCTTCTGTTTATCACACGTTCCCTTTCACTGGTGCCAAGACCTTCTATAGCATATGGGCCAGATTAATCTCTAGTGGAGAAATCAGTGGAGTCATGCTGGGATGAATTTGGCCTCATATATTAATTCATCTTTATTGATAATCCTGAAATTAGCGTATGATCATGCACTGCTGAAAGCAAAGGAGTTCTGTCATTGTCTTCAGTGGGAAAAGGATCAAGCATCTAATAAGCATTGGTTTCTGGGACACGGCAGATCATTCTCTTTGTTTCATATGGCACCTTCCTCTGAATTTATTTGCTTGCTTTTTCTTTTATATATAGTTTTTATTGGGTTAAATCCGAAGAGGTGTTGAATACTTGCAGTTTCCATTGACTTGGCCCCTTGTATATTGAGGCATAATTTGTTTTTGATCCCGCCCCTACCTAAGGAGAGAAAATTGGCCAGGTGGTGTTGAGGGAGAAAATAGAAAATAAAAAGAGAGAAAGAAAAAAGTATTATTAAAAAAGGAAGAGTCGTAGAAAAACACAAAAAGGTGTCAGATGGTGAAGAGATGAGACCAGTCGAGGAAAGGGAAGAAATAGGGCTGTTTACTTTTCAGAGTTATTTTTGTAAATAACTTTGGACCTCTAAAAGGAACCTGCTGCTACATTCGCTGTTCTCTTGAAACTCCTACCCTGGACATTTGGGGCTACTCACAGGAGTAAGGTGAGGAGTATTTGGCCCATGAGAGGCCTGATCTAACTCCCATGGAAGTTAACTTGCTTGGGAGTTGAGTCAGGCCCCATAAGTCAAGGAGAGCCACTGGCTTTTTAAAAAATTGTATGCAAAGGCTGGAGCACACTATGTAATAACTAACCAGACAAAACCACATCTCACTTTTAAAACACTTTTAGAAGTTTAAAACAACTAAATCCAATTAGTTTTTTTCAAACAAATGCCTTTGTAATTTCAACTTTCAGGTCAGACGGACAGGTATAGATACCCATACACACAGTTGAGCAGCAACAATGATATATAATGGAAATTTTGAATAGTCCTTAATGTTAGCACCGTAAGTGGGCAGTGTTATAAGTCAAATAACAAACACTGAATGCAATAAAACAAAATAGGGAGAAACTAAAACCTGACTGCTAAGTGTATTACCATCTGTTTTGATGCAAGAAACACTCTCATCCCCTGTTTTTCTAGCCATTTTGAAATAATGATCCCCATTCTTGTCTTTTTTTTCCCCCCAGTCTTTCGACCAAAATTCATTATAGTAACATGCAAACACAATTGCTGTCAATTTAAATTCATCCAGAGTGCTGTCTGGAAAATATGCTTCTTCACTTGTTTTTGGTCAAAGGACTAACAGTCAGTATTTTACATTTTGCTAGGAGTTAAAGTCCCACAATAGATAAGCTGGAAGTGATAATGCTACACTCAGGGTAGACAGTGGAAATGCTGGAGTCAGGTTACTCTTGCTTAAGGGATATATTTCCTTCTCTGTCGTCATTGACCACTTTGTCTGTCCAGTATTCCAGACTCACAACTTGTATCGTCTCTGACTCTCCTTCTCATTTCATGCCAAGTTTCTGACTAATTTCTGACGGTCCCTCCCGCCCACCCTCCCTCTTCCTCTTTAATACCGCCGAATTCCATTCCCTTTCCTCATTGTCCCCACTGCTTAAACCAGGGGTGGGCAAACTTTTTGGCCTGAGGGCCACATCTGGGTATAGAAATTGTATGGCGGGCCATAAATGCTCATGAAATTGGGGATTAGAGTGTGGGAGGGGGTGAGGGCTCTGACGGGAGGTGCAGGCTTTGGGTTGGGGCCAGAAATAAGGAGTTCAGGGTGTGGGAGAGGGCTCTATGCTTGTGCCGCGGGGAGGGGGAGGGCTCTGGCTGAAGGTGCAGGCTCTGGAGTGAGGCTGGGAATGAGGGGCTTGGGGTGTAGGAGGGTGCTCCGGGATGGGATCAAGGGGTTTGGAGGGCAAGAGGGGGATCAGCATTGGGCACGGGGTTGGGACATGGGAGGAGGTCAGCAGTGCAGGCTCAAGGCAGTGCTTACCTCAAGCAGCTCCCAGAAACAGTGGCATGTCCCTCCTCCAGCTCCTACGCAGAGGCGCAGCCAGGCAGCTTTGCACACTGCCCCGTCTGCAGGTGCCACCCCTGCAGCTCCCATTGGCCACACTTGCCAACCAATGGGAGCTGTGGGAGTGGGGCATGGGGCGGGGCAGGGTGCCCCCTCCCCAGCTGCCCCTATGTGTAGGAGCTGGAGCCAGTGGGGAGACGTGCCACTGCTTCCGGGAGCCACACGGAAATCCTCTGACCTCGCTCCACAGCAGGAGCTTGAGGGCTGGATTAAAAGGCCTGATGAGCCGGAAGCAGCCCGTGGCCGTAGTTTGCCCACCCCTGGCTTAAATCCTTGTCTGTGCTTTGGTAGGTTACTGCAACCTTCTCCTTGCTGTCTCCCATCACAGTCTCTTCAAAACACCACTTCCTGGCCTGCTGCGACAACCACAGCAACCTCTTCCTTGGCTTCCTGTTTCTTATTAAAATTTGCTTGCTTTCTTCTCACCATCAAGGCTCATAGGCTTTAAGGTCAGAAGGGACCATTATGATCATCTAGTCTGACCTCCTGCACAATGCAGGGCACAGAATCTCACCCACCCACTCCTCCTGTAACAAACCCCTAACCTACGTCTGAGTTACTGAAGTCCTCAAATCGTGGTTTAAAGACCTCAAGGTGCAGAGAATCCTCAAGTGACCCATGCCCCACGCGGTCATGCAGAGGAAGGCGAAAAACCTCCAGGGCCTCTTCCAATCTGCCCTGGAGGAAAATTCCTTCCCGACCCCAAATATGGCGATCAGTTAAACCCTGAGCATGTGGGCAAAACTCACCAGCCAGCACTCAGGAAAGAATTCTTTGTAGTAACTCAGATCCCATCCCATCTAACATCCCATCACAGACCACTGGGCATATTTACCTGCTAATAATCAAAGATGAATTAATTGCCAAAATTAGGCTAACCCATCATGCCATCCCCTCCATAAACTTATCAAGCTTACACTTGAAGCCAGATATGTTTTTGCCCCTACTACTCCCCTTGGAAGGCTGTTCCAGAACTTCACTCCTCTAATGGTTAGAAACCTTCGTCTAATAAAGGGGTAGGCAACCTATGGCACAGGTGCCAAAGGCGGCACGCGAGCTGATTTTCAGTGGCACTCACGCTGTCCAAGTCCTGGCCACCAGTCCGGGGGGCTCTGCATTTTAATTTAATTTTAAATTAAGCTTCTTAAACATATTAAAAGCTTATTTATTTTACATACAACAATAGTTTAGTTATATATTATAGACATAGAAAGAGACCTTCTAAAAACATTAAAATGTATTACTGGCACGCAAAACCTTAAATTAGAGTGAATAAATGAAGACTTGGCACACCACTTCTGAAAGGCTGCTGACCCCTGGTCTAATTTCAAGTCTAAACTTCCTAGTGTCCAGTTTATATCCGTTTGTTCTGAGACTTCCTTCATACACTCTATTCTTGGAACAGCCTCCGACATCCTGCCTGCTAAGCACCCCTCTGTGGTCCCCCCATTTTGACAGGAATTCTTCCTACCACATTCTCTTTCACAATGAACTCTCCACACCTTCCCATAGATGAAATGTGGTCCCATGTCTTGCTTTTGGGACATAGCTATTTCTTACTCTTGGTTTGTGTCACAGCCCTGGTAAAGCTCCCCTTCTGCACACTCACCAGGCTGCTCTGTTTGGGCCCCAAACTAGGCCTTTGTGTTTTTAAGCTTTAAATGTTTGAGTAGGCTCCAGCATTCTCTTTCTTTGGCTTGTCTGGCACAGTTGCTGGGCACAGACTCTGTCTATTGCCCCTTCACAGAGAAGGGACCTCACATAGGGTGACCAGGTGTCCGGTTTTTGACCAGAACACCCAGTTGAAAAAGGAACCTGGAGGCTCTGTCATCACTGCTGACAGGGCTGTTAAAGGTCGAGTCGGTAGTGCTGCGGAGCTAAGCAGACTAGAACCTATGTGACCTGGGGCACCATGCTGTGCCCCAGAAGTGTCCAACAGGTCCAGTTCCTAGGCAGGGGGGCCACAGGGCTCCATGTGCTGCCCCCGCTCCAAGCACCAGGTCCGCACTCCCATTGCCTGGGAACTGGCCAATGGGAGCTGGGGGGCGGGACTGCCTGTGGGCGAGAGAAGTGTGCACCATGGAGCCTCCTGCCTGCCCCACCAAGGAGCTAGACTTGCTGGCTGCTTCCGAGGCATAGCGTAGTGCCCAGACAGGCAAGCAGCCTGCCTTAGCGCTGCCACGCCACTGACTGGGAGCCACCCGAGGTAAGCCTGCACCCCAACCCCAAGCCCCAACCCGCTGCCCCCGCCCTGAACCCCCCAACCCCTTCCTGCACTCCAAACCTCTCATCCCCAGCAAAAAGCCTGCACCCCCAGCCCAGATCCTGTACCCTCTTCTGCACCCCAATCCCAGCCCTGATCCCCCCAAACCCAGAGCCCCCTCCTGCACCCCAGAGCCCACACTCCTAGCCCAGAGCCCTCATCCCCCCTGCAACTCAACCCCCTGCCCCAGGCCAGAATCCCCTCCCACACCTTGAACCCTCAGCCTCAGCCTCACCCCAGAGCCCTCACCCCCTCCTGCACCCTAACCCCGTGCCTCAACACACTGCCCCCTCCTGCACTCCGAATCACTCATCCCCAGCCCAGAGCACCCTCCCAACATCCCAAACCCCTCATCCCTGGCCGCACCCCAGAGCCAGCACCCCCAGGTCAGAGCACTCACTCCTCCCACAGCCCAACTCCCTGCCCCAGCCCAGAGCCGCCTCCTACACCGTGCAACCCTCATTTCTGGCCCCACTCTGGAGCCCACACCCCCATTTAGAGCCCTCATCCCCTTCTGCACCCCAACCCCTACTCCAGCCCAGTGAAAGTGAGTGGGAGTAGGGGAGAGTGAGCCACTGAGGGAGGGGGAATGTAGTGAGCATGGAGAGGGCCTCGGGAAGAGGCGGGGCAGGGGCTAGGGTATTCAGTTTTGTGCCAATAGAAAGTTGGCAACCGTAACCTCACAGTCCAGTGACCTAGGCCCCCAGGACTAGTACAGACCCCCCCCCAAACATTCTAGACATTCTACACCCTTTCCCAGAGCTCCAGCCAGGAGGGGCACTCTGGTTACAGTTTACCTCTTCAGGGACACGTAATTGTTGATGCACATAACATACAGATTTTGCACTCACTGTGACACTTCCAGAGTTCCCAGGGGTCTGAGGCACCTTGCTGCCACCTGCCCTTAGTGAAGTTGAAGTGTGCCTGCTGTGGGTAGTTCCCCAACACCACTGCCTCTGGCAACACAAGCACGGCCTTCCAGGCCTCTGCAGGCCCTGCTTTCTCTTTACAGGTTAACACTAGGCATCTTCCAAACCCAGAGTCCTTTAAGCATCTCCCTGGCATTCCCAGCCCTGATCCAATCACAGAATTCCCAGAGGCTCTGTTCCCAAAAGAACAGTATACCACAGCTTCCCAGCCAGGATCAGCTTTAGTAAGTGCAGGGGAATCAGCCTAAAGCTGGCCCTGTTCCCAGCTACACATCAGAGCACAACTCCACTTAACACAACACTTAGAGCAAAAGCCAAAATCCTTCCAGCATAAGACAGATAGGTGTGGTTGTGAAATTCTGTTTATGAAGCAACTCCCTATCAGCTCACTTCCAGGTGAAAGATACCAAGCTGTCCTTTAGCAACCCCAGATATGTCAGAACAATCCCCTGACCTTTACCCATAAACTAGACTCACTCCTGCTGTCCGTCCTTTCTGTAGATTTCACAGTCTTGATTAGCTGGTGGCTTAGTATACAAATAGGCTTCCACTGTAAATTACTCACTACTAAATTTTCATATAGCTAGGCAAATAAATGTCTCCTGCCTGTTTTTCACTCCTGGTGACCTGCTTTAACTGATACACTTTAGGAATATAATTTCTAATATAAGTACATAAATCTTTAAATATCTGTAATATTAAATATTTCACAGTGATTATAATGACCAGTGTGTTACTGGTTTTCAGTAAAGACCTTGCATACCACCCTTTGGTCAATTATTATGCCTATAACTGACCCAAAGGATCCCTATACATCTCTATGTACCCCGTGTCCTCTGTCCATCAGTATCAAGAGGTTCCAGGGTCACACTTTCTACTTTGGATAGCAAAAGAAATATATATATCCTGACAAAACAATAAAACATTTACATGCATTTCCCTACCTTAGCTTCCTAACACTCTTGAGCGTTCTTTGAGCTGAGGCCTTCTCTCCCTCTGTCTTCCTGCACACAGTTTTCCCTCCAGAACATGGAGTCTGCTTTCACTCCTGCAGCCAGCTTTCTGCTTCTGGTCTCTTCTCCCTCAAAACAGCTGATAAGAGAGACTCTTTCTTACAAACTCCAGTCCCATTTGTCACTGATCCTGATCAGCCTCACCAGATAGTCCATTCTTAGTTACCAGCCCACATAGGCAGACTGGTTCTTCTAGGTGGGTACACAACTCTTTGTCTAAAGATGCTTCCATGTGAGCAGAGCAAAATCAAGGTTTAATGACCCTCCATGGTTAGCTCCGTTCATTGCAGATCACAATTGGAATCCCCTGAAGGAACATTTCAAGACGTGATTAATTAATTGTTTTATTGTGTATGTATCTGACAGGTCTAGGCATGGTAAAAAAAGAAAAGCAAAACCACAAGTATTTATAGTACCATGTTCTCTTCTCCTCTCTCACATTAACCTGATAAAAGATTAATGCACAATTACATTGTTAATTTGGTAATCTGGTGGTAAATTGTAAAACTGTACAAATGCAATTTAATGCTTCCTGCACCCTTATGTCAAACCAAAACAGATTTGTGTGTGGAGAGTTCTAAAACAGAATTAGTAGAGCAAGGTATGTTTGTTAAGGGCGTCTGAGGACAGGAACCAGCAAGAACATAAAAACAGAGACTGTGTTATTTGTTCATTTAAATATAAGAAAGAATCCCAGTCTCTAAGTGCTTTTAATAGAATTAAAAGTTGGATGACATAAGACATAAAGGCCACATCTACACTACCCGCCGGTTCAGCAAGTAGTAATCAATCTATCCGGGACTGACGCCCGTACTCCACGTCGGCAGGAGGAGTAAGCAGAGTCGATGGGGGACCCACGGCAGTCGACTTGCCACCATGAGAACAGCCAGGTAAGTAGAACTAAGATACTTCGACTTCAGCTACACGAATACAGTAGTTGAAGTTGCGTATCTTAGATTGATTCCCCCCCACCAGTGTAGACCAACCCAAAACCAGCAATGTCCTCCTTCCACAAAGAGAGAAAATAACCGAGAAATTAAATCAAACTGTAGCCTACTTCACCCACAAATGCCAGTCTCAGCCTGAGTAAGAGACGGACTTTGCACCATGCTCTGAGAGTCAACAGACAGGATATTTTGGAGCAAGACTAACTTCACGTTTTACATCAAATGACCCCATTACATCTGGGAATTGTCCCAAGAAATCCCCCAAATCCATAACCCCCAAGTCCTTTACAGTTGGGATGGAGAACATTTGGGTTCATTATTTCTGAAACCATCTGTGCTGCTTACAAGATTTGACTTTAAATGAGAGTTGTTCACCTTTTGGAAAAGCAAATGTACACGAAGGTCGATGCTTTCACTTGATTTTCATGTTGGTGAATCTGGAACTTAAGCGAGACTTATGGTGGAAATCCACATTGATCAAAACCAAAGACAAAGTTCACAAGAATCCTCTTGAAACAAAACCACAAGAGTTTTGCAGAGCTCTAGCTGTGAGTTCAATTTATGACCAAGAAGCAGTAGCTGCTGTGTTGTGAGGGAAGAACTGTCTTTCCAAACAATAGTAGCCAGAATGGTTAAATGAAAAACAAAACATGAGCTAAGTAAATTGCTTATACTGGGCCAGATTTCTTTGTGTAACAGCACTCTGTGTAGATAGGCTCGGTATCTTCTTTTAAAGTTTCCCCTGGTGTGTAGAGAGTTTAAAGAACACTCTCCCCTGGAGGCTTTGCTATTCTGAAAGAATGTATGTAGCTCCAAGAATCTCTCCTCATGTAGGACTGGAATCTAATATCTTTGATTCTATTGGGCTCGTATGTGCCAGGGGTACAGCTGGCTCTGCAGGCAACAACCTTGTTTTTATCTGCAGACTGTTTGGCTTGCAGCAGAATTTCTAATCCCAGAGGTGTTATATAACCAAAGATATTTCTCCCTTCTATTGTTTATGGCTGCCAGGCCAGTAACTATATATTTTACATAATTGATTCTTTTGTAAACAGGTATTTATGATAGCCTATTACACATATTGTAACTAACTGGCTAGTGTGTGTACATCCTACCCTCTGCTCTGTAAATTTAGAACAGCTAATCTCTGTGTCATAGGCCTATATTACTAATAGCTAATAGGAATTCTCCTTCAGTTCTTGTGGTAGTAGGGACTTTGCTTTTGGAGTACGAGGATTTGAGCTCTAGCCCCGCTTCTACAATGAAGTTTTGAGTGGCCTGATTAGTCCTGGATACCCACAGATTTAAGTTGCATATACATGTTGGTTAAACCATTGGAACATAATGAATCCTTTGGACCAGAGATTTGACTTAGTAGTGCATTTTGAGTATCATGGCACGCAGAGTGCATAGACAGAAGGGAATGCTATTCTTATTGTCTGTAGCAATTCATCTGATTAATGAGTAGTATATGCTTTCAGTAAACACGTACACTGACCTTCTAGCATTTTATTCTTTCTTATGCGTGTGCAATTGTTCAGTGTATAAAGTTTCCCTTCTGTCGGCAGCCAGCTTCTGGGAAAGGAAGTGGGTGTCGCTGCAGCCCTAAATAAGGATGTTTGAATGCAATATTATGGAAACTGCTCAAAGTGGGATTTCAGACAAATAGTATCATCACGGCTCAAAGCGCAGATGTGGATCTCTGAATGTTCAGTTTTCAGTATTGCTGCTCCCACCTTGGTAGCTCGTTCTGTACAAATGGGAGTTTGCATTTATACCAGCTGCCCCTTGCCATTCACGGGGGAAAACTTGAGTGGCACAACAGCAACATAGATCTAATTATTTGAGGTGTTGTATATCTTGCACCTTCTTCCTGATTATGCTCTTACTCAGAGATTCTCAAACTGTGGGGTGGAAGCCCAAAGTGGGGCGTGACCCCATTTTAATGGGGTTGCCAGGGCTGGCATTAGACTTGCTGGGGCCCAGGGCCGAAGCCCGAGCCCAATAGCCTAGGGCCCGAAGCCTGAGGGCTTCAGCCCTGGGTGGCAGGGCTACGGTTCCAGGCCCCCTCACCTGGGCCTGAAGCCCTTGGGCTTTGGCCCCGCTGCCCGGGAGGGCAGGACTCAGGCTTAGCTTTGGCTCCCCACACCCGAAGTGGCGGGGCTGAGGCGGGCTCATGCTTCAGTCCCCTCCTGGGGTTGTGTAGTAATTTTTGTTGTCAGAAGGGGGTCATGGTGCAATGAAATTTGCGAACCCTGCTCTTACTGTATGACTTCATCACTGGACTTATTAATGTATTACAATTTAGGGGACTTTCATTCAGATTTATTTGGTGGAAAATTCCTGCCACAAAGAAATTGAGAATTTTATGTAGTCAGTTGCAAGGGTGATAAATCTGTAATGGCCAGAATTTTGTAATCCCCCTAAACTAGGCTGAGTACTTGTCAGTTAATAATGGAAAATAGAGACAGCAATTTCAGGTCTTTCAGTTCTATAGCACTCAGATACATCCACAGTCCACCCCACTTCCATAGTCAAATCTTTAACATTTCAAGTTTAATCTAATCTTTCTCATTTCTATAGTTCTCTGATCACCATGGCATTTGAGTAGCTGCTTCTTCTGTATCTGAGCTGTAAGGAATGTCTGAGAAAGCAGGCTGTCTGGTCAAGTGTGTAATTGCTTTTGAAACAAAAAAGGAGAGTAAGGATCTGCAATAGCAAATGTTACCCTTTCTCCCTTCTAATAAACACTTCAAAATGCTTTACAAACATTATCTACTTAATTGTCACAACACCCCGGTAGGTAGGTATTATTGTGTCTGTTTTACAGATTGGGAGTCACTGGCAGAATTTTCCTGGCTCCTATTCCCACGCTTAGTTTACTGAACCATGCTGTAGCTGCTCTTCGGCTCTCTTCTCCTCCGCTCAAGAAAAAGACAAAAATGAACTGGTTAAAAATGTTTGCCGTCCTACAGCACACCCAATCCTGCTCCTGTTTATCGCAATGAGAGTTTTGTAATTGACCTCAGAGGGAGCAGGACTGGGCCCTGGGTTCACAGGAAAAAGTGTTCAAAGCAGATAATGTGACTGTTTGTTTCTATTGGAGCATCAAATGAATGTAAAACAAAAGCAAACTATAGGAGGGAAGAGAAACCAGAGATATGAATAGTCAGTGAAATTAAACGTGATGTGTTGTGTTCTGCTTGCCTATCTGAGTCTACATCGTGTAGAATTTACTTTCTAGTGATGAGTAAAATTGTTGCTCAGAAGAGGAATGCATTTGCGGCACCAGCCAAAGCCAGGAATATTCACTAGGCAAACTCAAGGCTTAAAATAGTATGCAGGGAAATGTTATAAATGTACACAGACTCATTAGGAACATACCCACATTGTGTTCAGGCATGTAGTTGCCAGCGCTGCTGCTGAGAAGCAGCATTTAGTTATATGCTGTGCACTCAGGCTATTCTCTACTGCAAAGCATCCCCATAGGCCCACTTCAGGCAGAGGAAGGGTGATGTCAAGCCCCGACCCTGTTTCCCGAGAAGACTTTCCTGAGAGGTGCAGCTTAGATCCAATCCTTTGTGTTGACTCACACCGCCCATAAAACAAATCAGTCTCTGATTTTGCTCCTGAAGAACCTTATTATGATTTAACAACTGATGATTAATACTTAATTAAAAATACAAGAAGCAAGAGGTGGCATGGTTCAAGCAGCTGTTTTCTTAGTGAAGCAAAATGTTTCTTGTACTATCATTAAGAATTTTTTTTAGTGTCTCCTGATTGTTTCCAAAAATATTTCCATCTCCTTTGTTTGAGGACATTCCCGCTGGATGAATTAACTTCTTCATTAATATACACACAATGTGGGCTTCAGCTGAAACTCATCCAGAATCATCTGAATTACCACTGCTTGTCCAGTTAAAAAAAAAAAAAGAAAAAGTCTGCCTGTGACACAGTTTCTTTCTCTACTGATGAATAGTTATCATGGACCCTCCTGGTGTTATATAATACTGATACCTAAGCAGATGGTCAGAACCTGATAGCACCACAAATAATGGAGTCTACTTTCAGGTGGCTTTAACTTTTTAATATAGTGAAATTCAATACTAGAGAAATGACTGGACTTCAGAGTTCAGATTCAGATCTGGATCTAAACTTCTCCCCAGGTTTGGGGTGCTTGGAAACATTTACTCTTACTTTATCAATACTCTTATTGCTGTAAGTGCTACTGCAATTACAATATTTTTTTAAACATTTTGCATGTTTTGACATATGAGTAAATTAAACACGGAGCCCCCCAAATATCTAGTCCTAATATGTATTAATGTATAACCATTCACATTACTATATATGTATGTAACGCTCCATCAGAGTTTCAGTTTAATTAAATGTTTCATGCCACATCATCACATGCAAGCTCCAGGGCAGTATTTGTTCATGGCTTTCAGCTATTGACATGAGGCAGATTACATCAATAAGGCTTTTGAAGTTCCCTTTCATTTTAAAAGCACAGGAAAGTTTAATGCCACAGTCACATTAATTCAAGACAATCACAACTTCGTTGGCTTTCTTTTGTTGATGGATTAAAGCCTATCTGGGACTCCTGTGAAAGTCTGAAAACGCACCTGAGATGGGAGTGCTGAATCAGAATAAATTTACTTCCCATTGAAGAATAAGAACTCAATTATCCTTTTTCAGCAAATCGAGGGAAAGGCACACAATTAAATGTGTGCACCTTCTGTGTAGGTTCCAATTGTCTGTGAAACAAGAAATATACATCCAAAAATATGCTTGTGTTGAAACAGATCAATTCTGGTTTAGACAGAAAAAAAACTATTTACAATGAAGACATTCTGCAACAGCAAATGAAATGTTATCAATTTGGACCGAAAAGTGGCACTAGGAACATAAGAACTGCTATACTAGTGCAGTATCAGCGGTCCATCTAGTCAAGTAACCTGTCTCCAAGAGTGGCCATCACCAGAAGCTTTAGAGAAGGTGCAAGGAACTCTGCAGTGTGCAGATGTGAGATATTTTGTCCCTCGTGAAAGTCTCATCCTAATCTTGAACACTTAGTGTAAACCTTGAACCCTTCCAATTTTTTTGCTAGCATTAACAACTAGAACACTGAATATTCTTTTTATCCACGTCAATGTCCAGTCCCATTTTGACTCTTCATAAGCACTGACGGTCAATAATATCCTTTGACAGTGAGCGCCACAGTCTAAGTAAGCATTGGGTGAAAAGGTGTTTCCCTTTATCAATTTTGAATTTTGTTATTTTAATACCAGCCAATAAATTTGTGTTATGTAACTGTTATTTATGAAAACGGCATGAACAATGCTTAACTGCTACAGAAAAGTTTTGGAACTTTTTGTATTGTTGAACCTACTATTATTTATTATTTGTATTACAGAAGGGAGTAGCGGTCCCAAACAAGATTGAAGTCCCTGTTGTGTGAGGCACTGAACACAGAAATAATGAGAAATAATTACTCTCCCATAGGGGTTAAAATATATATAGACAAGACAAACAAAAGATGGAAGGAGCCCTGATCCTAATAACAAAGAAATGGGGTCAAATCCTGCCTGTTTAATACTCACTGGGCCTGGTTCTCCTCTCACTTCCATCACTTTTCCATTGGTGTGGCTCTACTGATCATCAGTGAGTTACTCCTGATTAAGACTGATGTGAGAGGAGAATCAGACTAATGAGTCCTGTGAGTCTATTATGCAAAAAAAAATTCTACCCATTTGAAAACAAGTTCGCAGAGAAGCTGTTCGCACCAACTTCATCAAGAGTAGCTCAACAAGTGTGTGTCTGGATTTTTGTGTGATAAGATGGGAGCTGAGCTATCATCAGTTTCTCTACCACACAGAAATTCAGTGGCTGTCTCGGGGAAAGGTTCTCAGTCATTTGTTTGCACTCAGAGAGGAAATGAGACTTTTTCTTTCAAACAAAGATTCCCCACTGGCCAAAAAGTTTGCAGATACCAAGTGGCTTTCCTTGTTAGTTTACCAGGCAGTCACTTTTGAACGACTAAATGTGTTAAATGCCTCACTTCAAAGACAAGACGCTTCTGTCTCTTCTCTCACTGACAAAATCAAAAATTGGATCAAGAAATGTTCCTTGTGGTATGCTCATGTAGCCAGTGGCAGTTTTGAAGTTTTTTTTTTAAACTGGATGACTCTTTGGATGAAAATGCCTTGCCAAAGCATGACTTGCAACCCATTATCATCAGCCACCTGGAAAACCTTAAACTGCAGTTTCGGGGGTACTTCCCTGAAAAGGATCAGAAAACAGAGGCATGGATTAGAAATCCGTTTTATGCAGAAATGACCAATGACTGCAAGTGCTGTTATATCACTTATAGTGAAAGAAACATTAATGGACCTTTTCTGTGATGAGACATTGAGGCTGAGATTTTCTGAGCAACCTCTTGCTAACTTTTGAATTTCTGCGAGAAAGAATATCCAGAGCTGTCATCTGCAGCTTTGAAAGCGCTCAGACCATTTTCATCCACGTACCTGTAGGAAGCTGATTTTTCAGCACTGACTTTACTGAAAAACAAATACAGGATCTGTCTCACTGTTGAAGATGACCTCTGTATTTACCTCAGCGACACAGAGCCCTACTTCAGAGAGTTGTGTTCATCAGTACAAGCTCACCCCTCCCATTAATTGCATATTTATTTTTATTTTTTACTGCTGGATATAAAGATTGTCTTTTGATTGTATTGTGAATTAAAATATTTAGTGGCTACTTTTTGTAGATATGGCCCTGCTATACTAAAATACTAACTATTCTGAGTAACACAAGGCACTGAGGTCATGTAATAATTTTTCTCATCAGAATAGGTAGTAAAAAGGCTTTACTTTGATTTTCTTATTTTTATCCCGATGGCCAGCTCTTTAAACAGTCTCAATTTCTTGCTCCCACTGCTTTATGTAAGATTTTTTTGTCTGGAGAGTCAGCATTCTTGGTGCTCAAGGTCCTTCCATGCTGCCCAATTGCTCTGTTTCTATGTGCTACTTTATTTGCTTGTTAATCACACTCTCTTCCTTGCTGTGGGTCTCATGACGAGACAGACTGCTGCCATCATGTTTTATGTACCATGTGCTGGGTAATAACAAGACTCCAGGCTTCTAAAATTAAACTGGCTATTTATTAAGCCAGTAAAACTATTTACAGAGGTGTTGCAACTGCATCTAGAGTTCCAGCCATATCTAACAAGATTGGGTGAGATACTCACTCCTCCAGTCTGGCCTCTTTATGATGAATGTGAGGGCCAGAGCAGTGTAAAAGGGCATTAAAGGGCTTGTGTCTGGTCAGGGGAGAATTCCTCCAGGCAGAACACAACTATAAGTCTGTCTTCCCGTGACCTCTGTGTAAGCCCTGGTACATGGGGCAGAGCTAGAGGCAGGAGTAGCATGTCAGAAGAAAGTTGCAGGCTGTAGTGCTGTGATGATTCTAGTTAGCCCTGTGGCCCACAGGAAAGCCTTGGGAGGCTGCCAGAATTTAAACAATGTCTACAGAGCAGTCCAATTTTGTGCAGATGCAGAGATGACTCAAAGCCACTGCAAGTTTTGTGCTGCACCACCAGAATCTCCCCCATTGTAAAAAGGAGCCTCTGAAACTTGAAACAGAGACCAGTTTGAATTGATTTTCTGAGTGTTTCACATTCATTTCCTCCCTACCCATTTCCTAAGTCTTGTTCTAATTCATTATATGGATCATGTCTCTGATCCCCTTTTGTGCTGTGGGTTTTCAGAAATTCCTTTCTTAATATGTGGTTTTACGCCAGTAAAATATAAATGAGCTTGATGTTTGTTTACTCTAGAGGACCTCAAATTGATGACTTGTTTTGCATTAAAAACTGAAATAATGACAAACTGTTGAAAGGGAAAATACTGTTTAATCTCTGAGTATGTAGTAGCTGTGCAGCTGCATAGGAGCCTACTTATACTAAAAGCAGCAAGGAATCCTGTGGCACCTTATAGACTAACAGATGTTTTGGAGCATGAGCTTTCGTGGGTGAATACCCACTTTGTCAGATGCATGTAGTGGAAATTCCACAGAATTCCTTGCTGCTTTTACAGATCCAGACTAACACGGCTACCCTCTGATACTTATACTAAAATAGTTATAATAGATTCTTTCACTTGATAAAATACATTCTAGAGCTAATGGATCAAATTTATGCTTGGTCTAACTTCACCAGAGTCAGTTTGGCCCAGTGAATCTTTGGGACAGAGAAGCATGCACATTTAAGGTCTTATAGACCTGATAACTATCTACTCCTCCTTACAGTTACAAAGGAATGTGTGCAAATTCAGTCTCTAACAGTCCCATTCCTATAGGCTGCTAGGATGAGGGAGGGAAGTATGGTTTATACTTCTCTACTGCACATTCCTCTGAAATTTCATTTACATGGCTGACTGCTGACAGACACCCAAAACTAAGTTTTGATTTACTTTTTAATTGCTACCATTTGCATTATATCAAATGTGAGCCCAACTCTCAGATTTGAGCACCAAGTTAAGATGCAGAAATATCCATTTTAGATATGCAGGTTCTAAATGTAAAACCCAAATATGGAAATAGGCACCCTCACTTAGGAGCCTGGGTTTGTGGTATTGCTCATATGTCATTTTATAGAAGCATTCTCTTGACTGTCAGGACAAAATCCAGCCCTGGCTTATACAGGCACAAATCCCATTAAGTCAATGCCATCACTGAATTTGAACCTTTGCATGGGGATTAAAGACTCTCCAAAAAAGATTTTGTATTGAATTGGGCCACTATCACTGATACAGACTAACACAGTTGCTATTCTGAAACTTTACATATTGAGCATCCTTAGGAAAAGGCTATAGAGCACTGCTCTTTCAGCCTGAACCTCCACTGATCCACTGGGATCCGGTCCAAAGGGAATGTGAACCTGAAGAGCATAGACCAATTCATTATTATTAATGTATTTATTTGTATAGCACCAAACTCTGTGTGTCTCTTATCCTACCAACTAAAACTCTTTACCTTAAACTCTTTATAGTAAGCTCTCCTTTGTGTGACTCCTGCTGATCAAGGTTGGACACTCTGGTTAATTTAAATGTTGTAAACAGAATAAAAAAAAAAAGACAAATCTTCTCATTTAGCATTTTACTTTCTTTTTATTTAATGTCTCCAGACTAACATCAGGATATTACATTGGGTGGGAAGTACTGCAAACCCTTTATATAGAGATGTCAAAGTCTCAGCTGTGATGAACTCTTCCCCCATCAAATATCGCAGAAGAATGCACAGTGAAGAAAAGCATTTGTGGATACTTTTTAAATTCAGTATTTACTGAAGTATAATATATATTCTGCCAATGAGCTATACATGGCTGTTTCTGACAGTCAATTAAAATCAATGGGCCAAATTCTGCCCTCAGTTACACTAATGTAAATCCAGAGTAACAACTCTGTTGTAGTGAATGTCGCTTGTCTTCTTAGAATGTAAGCTTATCAGGCCAGGAACTGTATATCTATCTATCTGTATGTTTGTGCAGTGCCTTACATTATACAATTGAGTCCTAATTCTGACTGGAGCTTTTCAGCTTGACCAGAACTAATAAATAATAATAAATAGGGCCAAATTCTTCACTGTCTTTACATACTGTTTAACTCCACTGACTACAATGACACTGCAGAGAGAGGTAAGTCAGCATTGAATTTAATCCATTACCTTTAAATAACTAGGAATTTGCTTAGATGAAAGATGAGAAAATACATTAAAACAATTTGTTAACATACTATAGCTGCTATCTCCGCTGCACTCAGTAAATCACTGCTTACATGAAATGTGGGCCTAATGAATGCTTTAGTATTAATGGCATAATGAATCATATCTACCGCTGGCTTTCTGAGTCCACCAGGCAAAAGGTTACTGTTGGTCACTAACCTTTTAGGAAGAAAACTAGCTTTAAACTCACTAGAGATATGAGCAGGTAAAAAGAAGCTTCCCTGCTTTCACTGACTACAAATCTTATTTCTGTATGTATGTAAAAATTAAGGAGTGTGACTGTATGTATGCATGAGACAGAACTCAAGCCACATAGTTAGGGCCATAATATTACATAATAGAACTCATTATTATGTGATTGGAAATGTCTGCACAAATTGCCACATAATGCCTCATATTAGAATGAGGAGTGTGATTTGTGTAGGTCAGGACAACAGAATTTAGTACAGCTGCTCAGTACTGCAGGTCTATGAAACTCTGCACACACCCCCTCAAAAAAAAAAAAAAAGCATAAACTCTGTGGGCAATGGAGACCAGAGGTAATAAAGGAGTTGTCTTCCCTGTTATAAATAATTTAAATCAGCTATTTCATGCCCAGCATTACTGGAAGAGTTATTGGAAATCAATCCCTATGGTTTCACTTACCACCATAAGAACAGACTGGGACCATGCTAAACAAATAATTACTAAAAGAAAGGAAACTTCTTACACACAAACATTTTTTAGAAGAGGGGCTACTTTTGGAACCCTTCCGCTAATTTAATAGGACATGTGTGAGGCTTGGCTAGAAAGGGTTAAACATCCTGCAAAATAAATAACCCTCAAAAGACATATGGGAAGATAATGTTTGTGTTTTTGTGTATTTACATATGTATGAGTATGGTCCACAATGTAATCAACAGTCCCCGTCTATGCTGTATTCTGATATCATTTATCTGGAGTACTGTGTCCAGTTTTGGGCCCCACACAACAAGAAGGATGTGGAAAAATGGAGAGTCCAGCGGAGGGCAACAGCAACAAAAATGATTAGGGTGCTGGAGCACAT
>NC_133776.1:87832080-87863403 GCF_003597395.2 Chelonoidis abingdonii
TTTTTTGTTGAAGAATTGCCATTTTTAAGTCTGTTATTGAGTGTCCAGGGAGATTTAAGTGTTCTCCTACTGGTTTTTGAATGTTATAATTCCAGATGTCAGATTTGTATCCAGTTTGGCCAACGTACATGGCAGAGGGGCATTGCTGGCACATGATGGCATATATCACATTGGTAGATGTGCAGGTGAATGAGCCCCTGATGGTGTGGCTGATGTGGCTAGGTCCTATGATGGTGTCCCTTGAATAGATATGCAGACAGAGTTGGCACTAGGGTTTGTTTCTGGGTTTGGTTCCTGGGTTAGTGTTTTTGTTGTGTGGTGTGTAGTTGCTGGTGAGTATTTGCTTTGCCAGTCCTTGCTTACGGACAGCCCCCCAACCTGAAGCAAATATTTGCTTCGCCAGTCCTTGCTTACGGACAGCTCCCCAACCTGAAGCAAATACTCACCATCAACTTCAGGTGGGGGGGGGGGAATGTCTGCCCCCTGTATTAGCATGCAAAACCTCTTTGCCCATATAGCTCAGATTCTTGATTGGCCTAGAATCTGGGCTGTGTTTTGGGCAGTGGCTCCTATTGCTATTCTATTTTATTCCTTAAGGGAGCTTAATATTGTCTTATATTTATGCCTACCAGCTTTAGTAGGGTTTCACCGAACTCCCCAGCATAACAGTAAACTTGCATTTTACACTTCTGCCATTTTGATTTGGTAGCATTTTATACCCACATTGTAGCCACTTCACACAAGGCATCAGGAAATCAAACCTCCCCCACTTCCCCTCCCACAAAATCTTACACTCTAAATAGACAATGTCTAGACAAGGCTAGCAGCGTGAGTAAACAATTTTCACACATTAGTCACTTCAAATCTTCACTAGTTTTAGTTAACAGTTCTTTGGTGGAAACATGACCTTTTTAAAGTGTGTTTTATGGAGGGATTTAAAGTAAGAGAGGGTAGAGGCATAGTGTGACCGGGGTCCTAGTGGGGAGCCAGCTGTGGTCACTCAATTAGGCTGAACTGCAAAGAATGGGGCAGACAATTCCCGTAAAGCTGGTGGATATTCCAATACTTAGATTTACCAAACCAGCATAGAACAGTTTCTTTATTACCTTACTGGTTAGTCAGAAGTCCAAACAACACATTTCCCTTAAAGTGATCCAGACTCAGGCCTCCATCCAGGTACTCACGTCAAATATGATGAAAATTTCTGTAAATCTTATTTCATCATATAAAATAAAAGGTTCTACCAATCCCAAAGGATCGGACACATTACCTCCCAGGTTAATGAATGTTTCAGATCTTCCCCAAAAACACGCTACAGCCAATTCTTATTAACTAAACTAAAATTTATTAAAAAACAAAAGAGGAAGTACAGTTAAAAGATCAGTATACATACAGACATGAGTTCAGTTCATTTAGGTGCAGATTCATAGCGCATCATTCTTTGTGGTTGCAAAAAAAATTTTCAGAAATAGTTCATAGTTTATAGTCCAATGTCCAAATATCACATTCAGGGCATACCAGCATAACCGTGATCTCAATCTTGCGACTCAAACTTCCCTTGAATAAGCTTAAGCAGATCTGAGATGACAGAATCAGGACCCTAGGATCTTTTATATAATTTCATGTCCTTTTTTACAAGTTGGGATTTCCTTGGGGAACAAAAGGTAATTAGGATGGCTTTGAAAGAGGTTCATCACTGGAATTTAGCTATAGGAACTAACATAAGGCCATTTGCTTTTTCTTCCACCATTCACAGTACCTTTCAAAGAGAGATGAATACTGAGATATCCCGTATTTACAATTCATTTAAATGATATCAGAATACAGCATAGACAGGGACTGTTGATTACATTGTGGACTCTATTCATACATATGTAAATACACAAAAACACAAACATTATCTCCCCGCATGTCTTTTGAGGATTATTTACTTTGCAGGATATTTAACCCTTTCTAGCCATGCATCACACCCCCAAGGTGAGACTGATGTGGAAGGGTGAAATTAGAGCTCCTGGATACATCTTAAGTATCACCTTCCAACATTGATATGAGCTGTGTTTACACTGAATTATTTGTAAGGCCAAATTATTGAGGGCTTTGGCCCCAGCCAAAAACTTAGTCCACACTTTGTGAAATACTTTAGTGATTCCAGAGTTTGGTCTATGTGCTGACTTAACATAGCCGTCAATGTTCGTTAGAAAGCACTTACTCTGGCATTCAGCCAGGAAGGCTGTGAAGTGTTGTACCTGAGGCCACGTCTAGACTACGCGCCTTATCGGCGCGTTAAAATCGATTGCTCGGGGATCGATATATCGCGTCTAATCTAGACGGGATATATCGATCCCTGAGCGCGCTTATATCGATTCCGGAACTCCACCAACCCCAACGGAGTTCCGGAATCGACATGGCGAGCCGCGGACACCGATCCCGCACGGTGAGGACGGGTGAGTAAATCGATTTTAGATATTCGACTTCAGCTACGTTATTCACATAGCTGAAATTGCATATCTAAAATCGATTTTACCCCATAGTGTAGACCAACCCTCAGTTTCCTCTTTTGCACAGCAGTTCAAGCTTGTAGTGGTTTTTCTGCTGTGCACCGTTTCAAGATTAGATACAGGCTTAACTGTGAAATATTAGTGTCACCAGGCCTTTTAACATAAAGTGTTGTCATGTAATGAAACAATATAACCATGAAGGCGTTTACAACATAATGAGGTCTTATGTATTACTCCCAACATGTTTAAGGGTTTTTCGAAAAAACCCTGCACATTGTACATTTTTACAGTTTTTGGTATCATCAACAAGTTAGTTACAATCATTAGCAATAACATCAGTTTTATCATAAGTGTACAGTTACAATCATTTTTATCATGCCAAGCCTTTGGTTTAGACAAATCATTCTTTAGGTCAGCTTGTTCTACATTCTTTTGACTCTATAGCTTTTTCTTGACTTCAGGGTCTTGCTTAACATAGGCTTTCAGTTTAACCACTTACTTGGAGTTTTGGTATTTTAGGATTAACCTGTGGCTTTTATTTGCAAGGTTTAAACCCTCCCTTCCTCCCTGTCCAGTAGGATCAAAATCTGAACTCTTTTGTGTAACAGAATCCATTGGCTGGCTAGGTGCGTCCTCTTTGCTAATGGCTATGGGCAAGTCTTTCTTCCCGCAGTCAATCAGATAATTTGCATCAACACAGGCACAAGCTTGTTTACTAGTTTTCAAATCCTCAAGCTTTACCAATTCCAAGGCTGGACTCTGTCTTAAAGAGATACCATCCATTTTCCCTAGCATGTTAGACTCAAGGTTCTTTTGTCCTTCCATTATCAACCTCTGCTTCCACATGGAATCAAATGTCAAGTCCATTAAGAGACTACAAGTCATATTCAAAATATCTAGAGATGACAGTTTGCCTGCTCTCCCCTGCATCCTTGTGAGTTCAGTTATAGGGCTGTTCTGCTCTGAAAAACCAGTAACCGGATCTTTCCTCAGTACCTGTGTCACAGACTGCTTACTTAAAGAATCAACATGGAGACATTCATATTCCAACAACATTTTCTCCTCAATAAGCTGGCTAAGCTTATCGGGATGTTTAAACTCTCTAACAATTTTTATTTCATCTGAAATCTTTTCAAAGCTATCCATACTGAGTCTTTCTGAAGCAAGGCCAGTGGATTCATACACATTTGAAAGATTTTGGCCATTAGGCACCAACACACTTTCCTCAGAAGAGAGACTGTCTACTATCAAAATGGCCCATTAAGAGTCAATGGAAACCATTCCTTTTCACAGACGTCAAAAACTTCACCCAGAAATTCCCTTTCTTCTGCAAAATCATGCACTGCAACAGGTTCTTTCTGAGCTTTATTTATGTTCAGAACCAACTTTGGCACAACAGACAAATCACCAAACTTCTTCTGAATTTCACATTCATCCAGAATTACCTCTGGCCCATCAGGAGGATTTTCACAAAATCCCCTTTCAGGTAAACTACTAGACGTTATAGTCACAAGATTAGAAGCTCTTTTTTGTTACAAGTTTCCACACTGCCAGTAGGTAACATAGTCAAATTCCCTTCATGCTTCCCTTGTTCCCTGGCTATATCACCCTGATCAGACAAGGTTGTCATATCTTTACCCAGCAACATATTAGCAACAAGCAAAATAGAAGCACCAGAATCGCTTGGTCTCTGGGAACTATATATGACATCAACTGGATGCAACCTAGTTACAATGTCATTATACCTAGCAGACAGAAATTTAGGAAGAGTGACTTCCTGGGCTTTAGTTGTATCCAGAACCAACTATGGGTCAGCTGATAAATGTTCAACCATCATAGGCTAACAAGTTTCTTCTCTCTGCTCTACAGACCGAAAAGAACCAGAGAAACATTCCCCTTTAACAGACAAACTGCTTGGGATATAATTTCCCTTGTCCCAGCACACATGGCTGTTCATGGACAATTGCTTGGAGACTGGGGTAGTTCCCTTCATAGGCAAGTCATTACCCGTAACAGACACAGGAACATTTCCTTCACTGTCACAATTCTCCATACTGGTAACAGTAAGATACTCATGTTCCACTAACCTGGCCTTCCCAAACTGCTGAAGCCATCAGCTGAGAAGGCTGCCTATGCTCATCTAAACTTTCTTTGCCTTCCCCGCCCTTAACAGATAAACTGCTGTTTTCCACAAATAGTGTCTTATTACACTGAGCTACTTTAAGTGCCTCACTTTTACCTGGGTCAGGCTTACTTTCCCAAGCTTTACTAGACAACAATTTATCACCCACCAAGAATGTACCCCTTCCTTCCTTAGTCAGGGCTTTAACCTGATTACCAATTTTAATTTGCTCTAAAGAAACATCTTCCTGAGCCTTATCTAATGCCAGATTCACTTCTGAGATACCAAACAGACACTTAGAAATTTTTTCAACATATGCACTGCTTCTTTGCACAGACAAACAGCCATCTTCTTCAGACAAACATTTGGAGAAACCCTCCATAGGCCAGTCCTTGCCCCTAATAGACACAGGGTTATTTCTTTCCAGTTACTGGTTTACGTCAGCCTGACTGAACAAAGCTTTAATATCATCCCAAATCAAAAGATCTTTAGGTAATAACTTTCTTACACCAGCTATAACTTCATGTTTAACGCTATTCCATTCAAGATGGATTCTGGCTAAAGGCATACTTACAATAAACTCATAGAGGATTACAATATTCACACTCTTATTTGGTAAATAAGCTTCCTCTTTGACAAGATCTGCTTTAACAAGAGTGATGTTAGAAGCTGTAATTTGCCCTAAACAGCTTTTCCCATTGACTTTTACATTCTTTGCACAAGTTATGGGGTTACTTTCACCCGAGCTCACAGTAAAATCATTTACATAAAAGGTGACAGTGTTGGGGTAAACTTGGTTACACACAGACAACTGCTTAGAGTCAAACAACATATCAACATTGTTACAAACTGGATAGATTTTATCCTCATCTCTGTTGGCTTTTCAGGAAGATATAGTTCCAGTTGTTCCTTTGTTCTTTTGAGTTGGAGCTTAAGTCAGTCCACTTCTGCCTTAGCCTCCAGTTCCTGCAACTGAATATATGCCATTCTTTGTTCATGTTCGAAACACAGACATTCTCTTTCAGCAGCTTCTTCTTTCATATCAGCAATTTTTTGCTTTTGTTCAAGTTCTAGCTGATGGTTTCTTACTACAAGCATTTTCATGGGTCTGCTTCCTAATTACTGGCAATTAACAGATTTTTCAGTTCCTGCTCTGGGGCCTTTTTCTTAAAAGACAACCCCCTCTGTAAGCACAAGTCTTGCAGGCTTTTTCTGTCAGGATCTTGATCATGGGTCACTCAATGTAACTGATTTTAACCCTTAAACTCTGCAATATCAAAATTAAATTTTGACAAGCGTGTGGTTCTGATCCAAAAACCCCATTAATCTGTGGTAATGTGTATCCAAGCATGACTACACCACTGTGACCAGGGTCTTAGTTGGGGAGCCAGTTGTAGTCACTCAGTTAGGGTGAGCTGCAAAGAATTGGGCGGATAATCCCCATAAAGCTGGTTGATATTCCAATACTTAGATTTACCAAGCCAGCATAAAACAGCTTCTTTATTACCTCCCTAGTTACTCAGAAGTCCAAACAACACATTTCCCTTAAAGTGATCCAGACTCAGGCCTCCATCCAGGTACCCACATCAAATATGATGAAAATTTCTGTAAATCTTATTTCATCCTATAAAAGAAAAGGTTCTACCAATCCCAAAGGATTGGATGCATTACCTCCCAGGTTAATTAATGTTTCAGATCTTACCCAAATACATGCTACAGCCAATTCTTATTAACTAAACTAAAATTTATTGAGTTCATTTCATTTAGGTGCAGATTCATAGCAGAGATGGTGAGCTTTGTGTTTGTTACAGGTGTATATTTGTCAAAAAAGCACTAGAAAAATGACAGAATCAGAAAAAGAAGGCTTCAAGGAAGCACAAGAAACAGCCAGAGAAGCACTTGTAATGTAACCCTAAGAAATAGCTGAGAGAGAGTTTTTGGGAAGAGTGCTAACTGGAAAGGGGCTTGGAACTGTCAGCAAAGAAACTGTCTCCTATTGTTTGATTCTTACTGTGTTTAGGGAAATGGGACTGTACATTCTTTGTAAATAAAGAGGACTGCATCAAAGTATACTTGAGTCTATCATCAATTTCTGCTCCTAAGGGAATCAACCTGCAAGATCCCAAATACTAACTACTTGGGTCAAAAAGGGGCAACATTAATTAATTCCTTTGTTGAGGACAGAAACAGAGACGGCAAGACAAAGTTAGCAATTTCTGGTATTTTGGGGTGTGCGCAGCAGTGCTTAATTTCCGGCACCTCTAGGCTTGGCAGTTCATAGCCCTGGCACCTCTGGGCTTGCCACATCAATTATGAAAGTATAGAAATTGCTTGAGCCATGGCACATAATTGCTTGAGCCCTGTCACCTCTTTCATTACAAATTAAGCACTGCTCCCCAGATTTAGGCATAAATTACAATATAGCTTAGGCTGCTCCACCCACTCTTCAACTTTCCTCCCTCCCTTCCTCCCTCCTCTGGCATTCCCTTCATGCTAGTGCCCAGGAAAGGAGCTGGCACAGAATGACTATACTGGCTGGGAGGTTCCATACACTGATGGTATTCCCCAAGAACTGTTTCTTCCCCCTTTTATTGGAAAGGCCTAAAGCAGTTATAGTGTAGGAGAATCAGGGTCCTTGTTTTCAGACTTACCTTCAAAGTACATACTGCACTGTTGTCATTCTACAAAAAATAAATAGTAATCACCTCCAATCTTATTTGAAGAAATACAGAAAAAATAACTGTAGGAGTTGCCTCATTTTAATCAACCAAAGCCAGAATAGGTATGATTGGATCTTGAAAAATATAATGCCAAGTTATTGGAACGTTTTTCCTATATTAGCATGTAGTGTTCCCTACGTAACCTCACAGAACAGGCGATTCAACAAGTTTGAATCTTAACTTTGATTTTCCTGGTTTATATACATTTAAGTCAAGAATCAATAACATTAATATAAAGTGAAGGGGACAGTTTAGAATTTTGTGTTGATCAGAGAATCACTGTCAGGATTCCCTGAAATCACAGTTTTAATCCAGGCAGTGTCGACTTAGCCCTTCATCCTTTGAAAGCAGAAAAAAATTTCAAAACAGTTTACTGGGTGCATTGTCTTGGGTTAGCTCTTAAAACGGACATCATCCAGTTAAAAATGAAAGTTCAATGTTTTTAATTACAAGTAACACACAAGATGTCTATAACTGAAAGAGGGGGGAGAAAAATCTGTTTTTCCAATTTAACTTTGTGCATATCACAGAATTTTGCATATCATCTGTTTCCTTGTTATAAAAGTAGTAAAATATGGTTGTAAGCTAGAAAAAGTAGCAAGGGGAACTCAGGGCCAGGTCTAGTATCTGAAACTACTTTTAACTAGTTTTTAAAAATTTACTCAGTTTCAGGTTGATGGTGGTGACTCTTTCAAAAGTGTTTTGCTCTTCATGAACATAAAACTGTCAGCTTTAATATGTCCCAACAATTCAAGTTTTGTAAAGATAATCTTTTAATACGTGAAAAAGAGTCTTGACTATGTCATTAAGCATAACAAGACGTGCTTCCTTGTCTCCTAATACGTCACCTGTAAATTCAAGATCAGCTAATTTGAAGCCTTAGGCTAATATGCCACTTTAAAAAAAAAACATTGAAAGGCATAAGATGTACTAATTTGCAATCTTTTCTGACTTGTTTTATACTTCCTGTAGCCTATCTATGTTTTATTTATTTAAAATACCATAGCAAGTTTATGTTCATACGTAGCCATTCCTAAACATATGTTAGGCAGATTAGGTAATGATGCATTCTTCACAAAATGTGCCCTGGGGTGCCTTGTGCAAGCCAGCCATTTTCTTTAGTGATGATCCTTGCCACGAGACAATAAACCAGGCAAAGAAGATTGCAGCAAAGTCTAGCAAAGTGAAAATAGTAAAGCCCACATGTAAGATTTCACATAAGAAAAGTGAAAAACAAATTAAACTCATGACTTGGCCATCCCTCCACTTGAGAAGGGAACACATGGTCAAGCTCAAAGAAAAGGAACAAAACATTTTCTCTTCCCTTCCACATGGACTGGAGGTTAGAAGGAAGAGGAAGGCTGACTGACCACAAGTCCTTCTTCAGAGCTCAGTACCACACCGATCTTGTTCTACCTCTTCTCCACATAAGCTGCAGACTCCACAATTCCACATTTAATGTGGGAAAGTCTGCAAATTTGGGAGTGAATCATGGGGAGGGTAGCAGGCTCTGGTTCCCAGATTGTTGCATGAATAATCTGAGTGGCTCTCACCAGTGTTGATTATGAGACACATTATTTATATTTCAGATAAAAAACACAGGGGCCTTTGTTACATCTTGCAGGCCTCCAGGTTGTAAAAAGGGAGAGATCAGGTGATGAGTTGCCTTCTACCCTGAGGCAGAGAGATCTGGACTGGTGATGGATTTCTTCCTCATTTGGTCCTGCTATTGGAAGAAGAGACTGGGTCAGCATGTCCCTTACAAGGCAGTAGACTGGGGCTCCAAGTGTTTTAATGCATTGCTTAGGCCTGTGGTTAGCTCTGCATTTGCTCCATGTACACTGAATGTTTTAACTCTCTACCAGCAAACATGACATTACAGTACTAAAGACTCAGTTTTTCCATGAGGTTCACTGAGATAAACAAATGAAATAAATAATATTTAAATAGATCTGAATCTGTAATGTCTAAGTTAGTTCTGCCATCTGGATCTCCTAATGCGTCTTCCTTTTCCATTCTTAGATTGAAAGCTCTCTGGGATATGAAACCTTTAGATTTGTGTCCTGGGAACATCTGATCATGTTGTTGGTGTAACAAATATGGCAATTTCCTGCAATATCCTTGAAAAAATCTTATTGAATTAAGTTGAAGCACTTAAATATCTTTAGAGCCCATCATACTAAATGCAAAGTTTATGTATTTTTGTGTGCTAGGATTGTATGTAACCTCCCTAGGTGGAAGATGGGATATTAATCTTGTGAAGTATTATGAACTTCAAAGGACTATATAGAACAATGTACTAGGCAAGAATGGACTTTTGGGATAAAGAATGTCAAGTGGTTTGACTGGGGAATCTCTAGGGGGAGGTGAGTGCAATTGCAAATTCCCCACTTCTGCTTATGCAAAAACCCAGTGTTTTGAAGCTTTGTCCAGAGCAGAGGACCATTATCTGCTGATTACCTATTCTTAGAGTCTCAAGACCAAAGACCCAAGCTGTACAAAGGAAAGACTAACCTATTAGTGGGCATTCTGGTTCCAACAGAACATGTCATGAACTCATAACCCCAGGGAAAACCCACCCGTGGATTTTGAAGGATTGACACCTACCAGAGCTCCACACTATGTCTACACTAGCACTTTTGTTGGTAAAACTTTTGAAAAAAAACACTCTCCTGACAAAAGTTTCACCAACAAAAGCACCAGTGTAGACAGCATAACGTAGCTGCTGCTGCTCGTTGTCTGAGCCGCTATAAAGTCTGTACTATAGACATAGCCCATGTCTGGAGTAGGAGTGATCTCTGGTAAGCTTATTAGCATGCATGTGGGTTCTTTTATTGTTTTTAATACACTTTCTCTATAATGTTTTTACCTTAAGAACAAATGTGCTTATTTAGAAATAGCTGTGATAACTTGTAACTGTTGTCAATTACAGCTGTTAATAGCCTTTGGACAGAAAATAAAGCGCAGTCTGGCTTGTTGGGGTATCACAGTGCAGGCAGGGAGCTGTGCTGCCTGGAAAAAACCTGGTCAGGATGGGGAAGATGTAGGTCTCTGGCCCAAGAGAGGTGATGGGTGGGAGCTGGAAGCCTAAAAGTGGATACTTTTGGTGGACCACGGAAGGGGAGACAGGTGTAGTTGCTCTGAACTGTAACAGATGGCATTTAACAAATAAGTAAATATGATGCCCTGAAAGCCTGATGTTTAATAAAGAAAGAAATCCTGTATGCTTTCAAACAGCCTGTTCAGCTATTTGTGTCATGTGTTCCCTCAACTGGCGGTGGGGTCACTGTCACATTTTGGGGGACTCCTCAAGCAGGTTAGGAAGCAATGACAATGAGACCTGCCACAGTCATTCTCCAATGAAGTCTCTTAAATTCATTCTCTCGTTACTCTGCACATCTCTCTGATTACCCCCCCTCATTCCTCTGCTCCTTCTTGCCTTCTGTTCACTTCTCATTCCATTAATGCTTCTTCCTCCTCATTCCCTGCTTCTTTTCCTCACCACCCGCTCCCCCCTCCTTCCTCTCCGTTCCCTCAACACCCCATCCCCTGCTCCTCCCTCCCCTCCGTTCCCCCAACACCTCACCTCCTTCTTCATCCCTGATCCCCCACCTCATCCCTTGCTCCTCCCTCCCCTGAACACCCCATCCCCTGCTCCTTCCTCACCCATGCTTCCCACACTTCACCCCTGCTCCTCCCTCACCTTCGTTCCCTCAACACTCATCTCCTTCCTCCCCCGATCCCCCCATACCTCATCCCCTGCTCCTCCCTCCCCTCAACACCTCATCTCCTTTTTCCTGCCCCCAACACCTCATCCCCTGCTCCTCTCCCTTCCGTTCCCCTAACACCTCATCTCCTTCTTCCTCGCCCCCGATCCCCCACCTCATCCCCTGCTCCTCCCTCCCCTCAACACCTCATCTCCTTCTTCCTCCCCGCCCCGATCCCCCCACACCTCATCCCCTTCTCCTCCCTCCCCTCAACACCTCATCTCCTTCTTCCTCGCCCCCGATCCCCCACCTCATCCCCTTCTCCTCCCTCCCCTCAACACTTCATCTCCTTCTTCCTCGCCCCCGATCCCCCACCTCATCCCCTTCTCCTCCCTCCCCTCAACACTTCATCTCCTTCTTCCTCGCCCCCGATCCCCCACCTCATCCCCTTCTCCTCCCTCCCCTCAACACTTCATCTCCTTCTTCCTCCCTCAACCGCATCCCCTGCTCCTCTGTCAGCCTCTGCCCGCCCCCGCACACCCCTCCTGTCCCAGCCGCCCCCTTCTCGCTCTCGATGGCGTCAGCGAGGGGGATTGGCCAACGGGGCAGGCGCCCCTCCCCCCCTTACTTCCCCCCGCGCTCTCAGCCATTTTAAACAGCGGGAGGAGCTGGCAGCCGGGTTCACTCGCTGCAGCCTGAGCTCTGCGCCACTAGCGGGTGAGTGCGCCCCTCCTCCCCGCGCCAACTGCCCTTCCCTGGGGTGGCCGCTTCATCTGAGGCGGGAGAGTCGCTAAGCCCAAGCGGGCCTCGGGCCAGGAGCGCGGTGGGTGGGAGATTCCCCCTGCTGCACACGGGGGGCGGGGGACGCGACTCTGACGCTGGCCGGGCGCGGCTTGGCGGGGACAGCTCCGTCCTGGGGGCTGGGCTGCCCCGGGGCTGGGCCTGCGGGATGCGGGCGGGGGGCACGGTGCGTGGGGTGATGTATCCGTTAAACCATCGTGGCGTGGAGGGTAACTCGCCTCTCCAGCGTCTCCTTCCCACTCACACTGCTGGATGCCCAGTGCCTGCTAGGAGCCGCAGTCCTCGGCCTGCTCCCCAGCGCTTCCTCTCGTCCGTTTCACTGTGCCCTGGGGTTGCAGCACCTGTAATACGGGCCTGGTACAATCTCTGGGGCAGGGACTGTCTGGCTTTGTTTTCTGTGACGTGCCCAGAACAGTCTCCCCACTTACACGTGTTCTCCAGGGGTGCTAAATGCTGAGGGAGGTGTCTGGAGCGTGGCACTTGCCCAGCAATATCGCCTCCTGTTTGCTGCCCCGGCATTCGGTGCAGAGCAAGTTGCTTGCTGTAGTTACCCTGCATCAGCTGCATTTCCCCCCAAACTCATTCACATCCCCCTTCCCAGGGGCCGGATGCAAAGCAGATGGCTCTGTGGCCTCAGCGGTCATAACTCCTCCCGGACACGCCCCTTTCCTGGTTGCAGAGAAGGGTGGGCTCAGGAAGTGGCCTGATGCTGATGTAGCACACAGACAACCTCCCCCCCCCCCCCCCCACCCGGAAAATGTGATTAATTGCTTAGCACCATCCAAGATTGCATATTTTCTGTTGCACGTCATGGCAAGCGCATATGCTAAATGCAGAGCAAGAGAATGGGTTTTCCTCTTCGAAATACAAGCTGAATTTTGTAGAATTGTAAAATCTTTGCTGTGTGGTTTTGGGGGGTTGTTTTCCAAGCTGATAAAAAGCATACACGTGTATTTACTGCATAGGAGATAATGGCACTTAAAAAAGCCAATTTTGGAGGTATTGGGGATTAATTTTTCTGGATAATGTATGAAGCCTAATTTCTGTAGTAATTCATTTTACCAGTTGTTGCTTTGAGGAAAATATTGTAGATTAGTTTATGAAGCATGATGTTATCTTTTTTGGTTGTCATCTTACTCATGAAGTCTTCAGACAAGGATCTCTAAGTCAAGGTTAATAGCATGACAAGATTTGGTCCAAGTTGAGAAACACTACAAATTGAGTGGACTGGCTGCCACAATCACTAAAGATTTTTAAAGAACACTGTCATGTTAAAGTCCTCACCTATATTCTTGCTACCATCTTAGATTAATATTTAGGTTTTAATAACCTGATTTACTTTTGACTGTTAATATTGTTTCTTACATTTCCATCATTGCCAATCCTAAGTACTCAAAAATCATGAGTCAGGCCACAATGATCATGAGACTGTCTTAAAAATCATGAGATTTTTAAAAATAATACACTTTAGATCAGGGGTAGGCACCCTATGGCATAAGTGCCGAAGGTGGCATGCAAGCTGATTTTCAGTGGCACTCACACTGCCCGGGTCCTGGCCACTGGTTTGGGGGGCTCTGCATTTTAATTTAATTTTAAATGAAGCTGCTTAAACATTTTAAAAACCTTATTTACTTTACATACAATAGTTTAGTTATATATTATAGACTTATAGAAAGAGACCTTCTAAAAACAAGAAAATGTATTACTGGCACGCAAAACCTTAAATTGTGAATAAATGAAGACTCGGCACACAACTTCTGAAAGATTGCCAACCCCTGCTTTAGATTCTTTTAAATTTGCCTTCTGATTTGGGGACCTTTTTAAGGTACATGTTGTCAAGCTTTTCTTCACAATCATGATGCCTAGAATCTTACTTTTTTTAAAAAATCAAAAGCTCAGATTCTCATTGATCAAAAACATACAAACCCTACCAACTATCATGAGACATTTAATGAAAATCAGTAGTAGGCAAGACTGCCACCCATCTCAAACAACAGATTTAGACTAATGAGTTTGACTTTCTGTCTTTAATGAAGTAAAATAAAGCTGCAATTGGGTTGAAAATAATTTAGGAGAAGGCTTACAATTGAAAAAATTTTCATTTGAATTTTGAAGTTTATTTTATTTATTTTAGTATTATAGTAGTTCTATAAAAGCATTTTTTCATATTTAAGTTAACACTTCTCGACACTGATGGATAGTTTGGGCCATCAGAAAATAATCCGAAAAAAGAATGAGACCTGATCTCGGTAAGGGTTTCTTAATGCATCCATTGTTCAAATACCTTCCAGGCAAGTATCCATCTATAACATAGGTCAACAACCTTTCAGAAGTGGTGTGCCGAGTCTTCATTTATTCACTCTAATTTGTTTTATGTGCCAGTAATACATTTTAACATCTTTAGAAAACCTCTTTCTATAAGTCTAATATATATAACTAAATTACTGTTGTATGTAAAGTAAACAAGGTTTTTAAAATGTTTAAGAAGCTTCATTTAAAATTAAATTAAAATGCAGAGCCCCCCGGACCGGTGGCCAGGACCTGGGCAGTGTGAGTGCCACTGAAAATCAGCTTGCGTGCCGCCTTCGGCACCTGTGCCATAGGTTGCCTACCCCGATGTATAACTAACTACCTACATACATTGTGTTGACAGGTGGTAGAATATTTCATTACTGGGCTATATTTATTGAGAGCTATGATGATTTACCCCAGCTAAAGATCTGTTCTTGGGATAACGGTCATTCTACTTGTGAGAGTACCTCATCTCTCCTAAAACTAGAGGAAGAATTCTTGAATGAATCACCTCTAGAAGGCATTATTAAATACAAATATTCACAGGCTTCTGAATGTTTTTCTGGTAGGCTAGAAATACCTTACCATTTTATTTTAAAATTGAGTTAATATTTTATTCAAATGTTAAACAGGGATATGAGCTAGAGCCAAATAATTGAATATTATGCAAAATGAGTAATTTTTGCTTGTTAACGTTAATGGCATTCGGCAGTTTAGACAAAGTAACTTATTTTTGTCTCAGATGACTATGCAAGATATATGCAAGATACTTTGTTTTTTTGTTTTTTTTTAAAGCTAATTACTGAGGGTACAGTAGGGCTAGAATAAATACATGAACAAGTTTCCATTGCATGTTTGGTTGTTTATACAGTCATTTATCTTGAGGACTTCTGTTTTTTAAGAATAGCTTGGAAGAAAGGAAGTTTGAGTGAGGGAGTCTTTTTCCAGAAGAATGCAGGATGCACAATCACTCAATAGTGCTTTTTTTTTATTTTGGTTAATTCACTTAGATGGTGTAATGGCAGCCAACTAACCTATGGTAATAGGTGGCGCACATATTTTAGTCAGCCATACTTGTCGGTCACCCTGCTTCCTAGAATGGTCAGAATTGGCTGCTTTTAGGGCTTGTCTTCACTGCAAAGTTAACTTGAATTATAACTGAACTGTTGCATCTAACTGGAGTCCCATCCACACACACAACCCCTTAATTCAAGTGTGGTGGTGCATCTAACTCAAATCGGCTGGCCTAAGGGAAGGTGGGTAAAAGGTGGGTACTCACTAAATTTGAGTGAGTACAACTCATCAGCTGCTAGTACGACTACTTTGTAGCAAGGTTACAGGCTACCACTGCTTGAGTGCTTCTGGTCCTTCAGAGCCTTCCCACAGTTCCCCCATGTGCCCAAAAAGGACAGACAAGTTCTCATTTATTGGAAAAGAATCATAGAATGGCTCAACTTTCTGCAACACTAAGAACTATGGGATGTACCCTGAGAAGTGCAACACCACTGTGGATATAGCGAATGTTGGTGGACACACTGAAAACTCCCGTGAGCTATACTAACTTGAGAGGAATAATTTGAGTATAGATACTTGTGTAAACACTCTGCCCTTAAAATGAGGTAATCCAATTAGCCTTTCTTCTGCTCATATAACTCAGGAGCATGCTGTTCTACTTATATTAAGCTTACAAACCCACTCCACTCAAACTGATCTTTGTTTTGTTTGTAGTCTTTCACTTTGTAGCTTTGAACTGTATGGTCATCTGGGCAGGGAATCTTATTTGTTGGCTTAATTTCCCTTCTTTATATCATTATGTACCTCTACAGAGCTAAATAAACTGTAGATAACATAGAATCTCTATGGGTATTCCTACACTGTAGCTTGGAGTATGTACCCAGGCTGGGAGGCACTTACACTATCTCAGCTTGAGCTAGTGTGCTAAAAGTAGCAGTATGGATATTGCGGCTCTCAAACCCACCTGACCCTGTGGATCTGAGTTCTGGTGGCTAGCCCTAGCCTCTATCAGTACCACACCATCCACACTGTTATTTTTAGCACACTAGCTCATCAGCTAGAATTAGTGTGAGTCTGTCTCCCTAGGCTGGGGGAGACACTCCATGCTATAGTGAAGACATACCCTTATATATACTTGTCCACGGAGTTAGTCTCCTCTCAGACTTGATTATCCTTAGTGCCTATGAGAGAACTTTTGCATATGGCTTTTATAAGATGGAATAAGATTCTGCATAAATCTTTTTTTTTTATATATATATATATATATAAAAAAGGGGGGAAGGATGGTTCAGGCATCAGAGTGGGACTCGGAAGACCTAGGATCAGTTTCCTGCTTTGTCAGAGACTTATTGTGTGACCTTAGCCAAGTGACTTAGTCTCTTTGTGCCTTAGTTCCCTATCTGGAAAATGGTGATGATAATACTTCCCAACTGCACATGGGTGTTGTGAGGATGAGTACATTAAAGATTGTACAGTGCTCACATAATATTGTAATGGGGACCATACAAGTACCTAAAATAGACAGATCTGCTGTCCCTGTGTAGCCTGAAGCCATCCCAATGAGTAAAATTTTAAATATTATACAAGCTTATCAGAGTAGGAATTTTCTCCATATGTATTTGTACAGTCCCTTACCCAATGGATCGCCATTGTGATTGAGGCCTCTGGGTCCTACCATTATAGAAACAGTTTGATTATAATAAGACATGTATGTAAATGTGTACAGAGAGTTTTACAGTTGCTATTTTCAGTATTAGACAGTTTTAACTCCTTCCCTAAAAAAAATATGGGGGCTTAACTCATGTTCCAAAGAAATTTGAAGCACAACAAAGTGTTGTCTTTTATAATTGTGCATGTGGACGATAAAGTATGCATTTATGTCACTACTAATTAAAAATATTAGATATTGTAACAAAATGTATTCAGCAGACTTTTCTTCCCAAGACTTTGGACTGAGTACAAATCTTATGAATTGAACTCTGAATTTGTCACTGCCAATTTGGCTGTATTACTATTTTCATTTATGCTAAGTGATGACAATGGTTATTTTGCCGTTAATTTTGGAATGGATAACAACCTATTCATGTCAGGTATTCTTGCTATAAAATTCTTTTCAGAGGGGTTAATAAGAGTCACAGATAGAGAAGACTCACCATAATATCAAATAGATCCCCCAGGAAGATGGTATTTTATTTCACACTTCTTCCAGGGCACATTAATCCAGTACAGTCTGAGGACCTGTCTACTCTGTGCATTAGTCTGCACTAGAGAGGTGTAAGCTCTAGGGCATACTAGGGTGTTGCACAGGGACTAGCCTGTGTGGACCCTGTTGGCGCCCACAAAAAGCTCCCTAGTGCGCATTAATGTAGTACCATTTGAAATGTTCTTTGCTGTAGAATATAATCCATAGAGCTGAGCTCCTTAACGCCCATTGAAGTCAAGGAGAGTTGAGAGTGCTTTGCACTTTTTATATAGTCGTGTCTTTAAGTAGATGGTGCATCTTAAAGTCAAGGAAATATTTGTATTGAAGCTTTATGTATTGCTGCATTGCGTCTAATATCAACATAGCATGTATTGTGCAAATGAGGCATTGCCTTCAAGACAGGGTGATCCATAGATAGTTGACTACACCTTAGCCCTCAACTCTGTAAGCCTCTCTAGTAGATTTTAGACTAATAATGAAAAGAGAGAGTACTTGTGGCACCATGGGGACTAACAGTTTTTTTTGAGCATAAACTTTTGTGGGCTTATGCTCAAATAAATTTGTTAGTCTCTAAGATACTCCTTGTTCTTTTTGCTGATACAGACTAACACAGCTACCACTCTGACACCTGTCAACTAATAGTGAGTTTGTTCTCTCTTCTTGGTTAAACTGATGCAACAGCCAAAACATATTAGGAATTGCTCTTCTTGATGTATTTTTAAAAGCATTTGCATTTTGTTAATTTGGTTATGTATGGTAATCATCATATAGAAAACATGCATCTGAGTAAGGGCCATGTTGTATTAACTTGCACAGCTACAGAGAAGGAAAATACCTTTTCTCATTCGATCTCTCCAAAGTTAGATTACGTGTAACACAAGGTGAAATAGACCAAAAAGTTTATGACGGTAACACCTTATAGTGAGCTCTTCTAGATTTCTGAGTAATGTTGCAATTTATGGGGGTATCTGCATTTCTCTTCCTCTGCCTGCTTCCTGAAGCTGCTTCTCCCAACTCCTAATGGGGAAGTAATGCAAACAGGCTGCCTCAAAGCATTTTGGGGGGGGAAACTATTTGAGAGAAAGGAACAGCTTGAAAGACTTAGAAATTGCATGTTATTTACAAATGGTCAGTGTAGTTTTACACTGGATGCCATTGCTTTCAGTGAAAGGAAAATGAATGGGCCAGATTCTTAGCTAAATTGTTATAGCTGCATTGACTTCAGTAGAGCTGGAGTGTAGATTTACACTAGTCGAAGTTCTGTCCCTAAGAGCATAACTCTTTTTGGTTAATATGGAAGGAAAAGAAATCCACTGCTTGCATTCTTGATTTGTCAGTAGCAGGTATGTGGGGTTCAAAAATACAAAGCAAAAGAACGGTGTATTGTACAAGTAAACAATTGCTGAGTTTTAATTGTTTTGAGCAGTATTTCTTTGTGCCAAAGAAGGCTGGAGACCAATCTAAGACTTCTAAAGAAGTTTGTAAATCTCAAGTTCAGGATGGTGACCCAGCTATAATTCCCTCACTAGAGAAAGGAGATTGGTTTTCAGTCCTTCACCTGCAGGATGCCCAATTCCATATAACGATATACTCATCACACAGAAAATACCTATGCTTTGCTATAGGCCAGGGTAATTTCTAGTAGCAAGTGCTTCCCTTCAACCTTTCTTTGGCCACAGGGATGTTCTCAAAAGTTCTGGTAGTAATCACTGCTTACCTCCAACAAGAAGCAATCCTAGTTTTCCCATAACTCAATGATTGGCTACTCGAGGGCCGTTCCTGTGAAACAGTGCTATCTTCCACCCAGGCAGCCCTTGCTCTGTTCTAGGAGTTGCATCTGAAGCCGAATGTAAAAAAAAAAAGTCCACATTAAGCCCTGTACAGAAGATACAGTTTATAGAGGCTCACTGACAGCCAGAGCCTACTTCTCTTAGACAGAGTGGTAACCTTGTCAGGTCTGGTATGGGAAATTCAGGGAAGCCCTCGAACTACAGTAAGGAACTGTCTTCAAGCCTATGGGTCATGGGGCAGCTTGCACCTTTGTGACTGATCAGGCAAGGCTATGTCTCTGCTGCTTCCAGGGTTGGCTCAGAATGGCCTATTTTCTAGTCAGACACACCTTATACAGAGAGGTGACTACTCCTTTGCAACTGAGAAACTTCTTAGACTGGATGAAGGATCAACTCAGTGTCTGTATAGGTGTCCCCCCACCCTTCCTCTTCCGCCCCAATCACTGACTTTATCAATAGATTTATTGCTGCTGGAATAGGGACTCCTCCTCAATACCCTCACAACTCAGGGCAGATGGACTACTCAGGAGATCAGTCTCCACATCAATTTGTTGGAGCTCAGGGCTGTCAGGAATGCATGCCTTTATTTCCTAGCCCTAATCTGGGGCAAATCAATTAGGGTCATGATGGACAAAGTATCTTGCATAGTCTGTATCAACAAGCAGGGATGAGCAAGATACCTCTCTCTCTCTGTACTGAAGCCATGAAACTATCGAACTGGTGCATTTCAGCAGTCTACTTTTCCAGGTATTCAAAAGACCACAGCAGATGTCCTCAGGAGATAGTTCTCACAGGATTATGAATAGGAGATAGACAGCAAAGTTTCCACAGCATACTCCTAAAATGGGGACGGCTAGAGGTGGATCTCTTTGCCACCTCCAGGAACAGGAAGTGTCCTGTTTTCTGCTCAAGAGGGAGACTGGAATGGCACACCTTGGGAGATGCGTTTCTTCCATGTTGGAAGAAGGGTCTGTTCTTAGGACAATGAACAAGATCAGATAGGACAAAGCCAGAGTTATCCTTATTGTGCCGACATGGCCAAGACAAGCTTAGTACCCATACTTGCTTCACCTCTATGTCCAACCATCGTTCAAGCTCCTGACCATTCCTCACATCCTGTCATGATGTGGATTGTGTGCTTCATCTCAACCTAGCAGTTCTCCATCTCAGGGTGTGGCTCCTCGATGATTGATAGGATTAGAATCCTCCAACTCTATGGAAGACCAACAGCTCTGTATTACTGAATAGTAGAAAGAGATCAGTCTGCACTACTTAGCTGCAGAAATGAAAGAGATTCTTCCACTGGTGTCATTGCTGCCTCCTTTCTTCATGGTTCGGTGCCACTTTGTCATCCTGGATTATCTGCTGATTCTAAGGAAATCAGGGTTATCAAGTAGTTCAGTTAAGGTCCATTTGCTTGCAATGTCAGCTTTTCATCCTCTGGTAGAAAGATTCTCCATATGTGCTCATCTGGTACTGTCTAGGTTTACTAAGGGTTTGGGGAAACTCTACCCTAACATGGGACTTCAATCTGGTACTCAGTTACTTTTATGAGACCAGTTCTGTTGCATTTATCTGCAAAGACTGCCTTTTTAGTAGCTCTCATGTGGGCCTATAGGGTCAAGGAGACTGGAGCCTTGATGGCAGATCCCACTTTTACAGGTTTCTTTAAGGACAAGGTGTTGGTATGTCCACACCTAAATTCTTATCTAAGGTTCTATCTGAGTTCCACCTTAATCAGTCCATTCATATACCAGGGGTTTTTCCCAAAGCTGCATAGGAAATCCTGTTTTCATACCCTGGATGTTAGAAGGGCATTGGCCATCTACTTACATTGGACCAAGCAATTTAGGAAGTCACCTAGACTCTTCATTTTTTGTGTGGATAGATCCATGGGTCTTCAGTCCCGACTCAGAAACTGTTCCCAGGAGTCAAATCAGAAATTAGTTGATCATTCTGTATATCACTTTTCAAGTATGGTTCTTGCAGTCCTATACATAACTGGCTTTGCTATTATGAATTTAATTATACCTCTACCCCAATACAATGCGATCGGATATAACACAAATTCAGCTATAACATGGTAAAGCAGTGCTCCGGGGGTAGGGGTGGGCTGCGTGCTCTGGTGGATCAAAGCAAGTTCGATATAACGCAGTTTCACCTATAACGTGGTAAGATTATTTTTTTTGGCTCACGAGGACAGCGTTATGTCAGGGTAGAGGTGTATGTCCTAATCCTCTACATACTGTATTCTTACACTGATGATGTGCTAACAATGTCTTTGTCCTGTTACTATTAACCATCTGACAAATAGATTCAGGTTAATTGTATATGTTTTTAATTCCAGCCCTGTAATCTGTATATATGTGTTTTTATTTTAATCCAGAAAGAGCTCTTTCATTTCCACTGTAAATGGGTTAGATGTGTTTATTTCACAAGCATGTAAATAGTTTTTGCATTTTTAAGAGCTATAGTGCGGGGTGGGGATGGCATTTTGTTTTTAAAACAGCTCTGTCAGTAATGCACGCATTGGACAAACCTATTTACATGGGGAAGAGGAACAGCTGGAAGATGGAACTAAGCTTGTTCAAGTTTGTGTTTGCAGCAGACCTACTCAGGAAAGAGTGGAGGAACCGCCTGCCTGCACAACTGCACCTGGTACCTCCATTTTGTGTATAAGGACAACATCCACACACTTTTTCCTAGTACATTAGACTTTTGTCCAAGACACAGAAGAGAAACTGTATAACTGTTTCAATATCGGACTCTGATACTTCAAAGCTTCCTCATCTGGGCCATAACTGTAGTTCTGCTTAGTTTCTCTCTTGTTGCTTGACGTGCTTTTAGTAATTTTACTGCAGTGTTGCTGACCGGTGTAGTTTCCTTTTATGAAGTGGGACTTACTGGAGCATTGTGAATAAGCTGAAAGTTTTAGTCCAAAGAGTTAAGAATTGGATTTTTTTGGTGGTGAATGCACCTAGCAGCACAAACAAACCCCGAGCCTACCCAAAAGATAATTATACATGCACAGGGGTCACAGACAAATATGGAACTATTTTAAAAACAAAACAAAGCCTACCTGTGATTTGTGTTCACTTCTTAATCTGGATTCAAACACTGCACTAATGAAATAATTTTTCAACACCTAATTCTTCCTGTGCAAAGAATCAAAAGCCTTCCCAAATTCCAAGTTTGCAGATAAAATTATAACAAGATCACAAGCCTCGTCTAAGCTTACCGAGGGCTTTGCAGTCTCCCCCTAGATAGAGCCAGCTCTCTAACATTCATCTCTAACTGGGCTTTAAAGGAGTACCTCTTATGAGTAGAACTTCTTAAAAGAAGTCTGAGGGTAATTAACACTTCTGGCAGCAAAAAATCCATTTCTTCCCCAGAGGAAGAGAGCTCTCAAAATAAACATGTCTGCTATCTCCTGTCACTCCCGTCAATGCTATAATTCCAAGGCTGCTTTATCACATAGTGCCATGTTGCATAAAAGGTTTATTTAAAAGGGTTAAAATAATTCCTTCTATATCCTATTAAAGAGGGTCTGTTGCCTTAAGTAGCTACTCAGCCACTGAATTATCTAGTCTTCTAGCAAAAACATTTGGTTATACCAGTACAAGATCTGCCTCCGTCTAGGATTTTTTTTCTTTTGTCCTGAACAAGCAGGCTCTTTATGCTTTTGGCCTACATAAACATTACAGTGAGGCTTCAAACCCTTCCAGACCTTGCTCTCTCAATACTTCAGGTTTTTCCTCAAAATTCTTCCCTTCTTTCTCTAGTAATTATTCTAGTCTCCCACTTAATCTCTTGCACGGGAGAAGAGGGGGCAGCAAGAGATAGGGTGGCTGTGTAGTTACCCCAGAACTTCATGTGCTTTGAAGGAAGTTCTCATATCTTGTAGGGTGTTGTCATGCTACTGAGGGGGTTTAGCAACCTATATTTTTCCATTAACTAGCTAATCAATACCAACTTCCCACACATCCCAAGATTAGAGAACATATACTACAGTTTAGTTAGTAACTTCACTTCCTCTTTTAAAGTGCAATTAAATTTAAAGAACTGTTGCAATATTATTGTTGACATTCACACATTGTCCCCTCTGGTCTATACAAAACACTACCACCAAAATTCTCTCCCTCATCCATTGATCCAACTCATTAAATTCCTTCTCTGACTGCCCTTATCATACTGCATTAAGTTTAAACTTCTTTGTACAACCCATTTCCCAGCCTGTATCTCCAACCTTGTCTCCTACAGAATGACTGTGAAAATATGAAAACTTAGGATAGGCTTTAAAAAGAAAAGGGGGGGGGAACCAACCCCCTTAGAACAATCTAATGATATCAAGGAAAGCAACATAACATATGGTTACACCTAAATCTTTTCAGTGAGTTGTGCAGAAGTCAGAAAATTCTATTCTGTCTCTTAAAGAAACTTTCTGAGCCATGTTTTTAGTAGGTTTTGGGCATGGAAGATCTAAACTAATACAGCTTTTGCCACAATAGTCCCTTTTCCCCAAATTATTATTTTTTTGCATACCTGTCTGCTTTTACAACAAAGGATTGGGAGGATAAATCCTGATGCATTTCTATGAATAATTACCATTCAGTTAGTATAATTTTAGCAAAAAGTTGTGGTGGGGTGTGTGTGGGTGGGTGTGTGTGGGTGGGTGTGTGTTTTTTTTGGGGGGGGGGGGGGTTGTCATCTCATTGCCTGATGCCTTTCATTTAAGAAAGTAAGTTGAATCCTTATACACGTGTATATAGGATTCTGTAAACTTCTCACAATTGACTCCACAAAAGTTTAAATTAAATATCATTGCTAAAACTGAGTCTAGGTGTTGTAAAAGCAACATATTGCATAGTACTAATTTCATCTGAGGCCTGGTCTACACTTAAAACTTAGATCGACATAGCTACGGTGCTCAGGGGTATGAAAAACTCATACCTGAACACAGTAGTTGCACTGATTTAAATCCCTGACAAAGACACAGCTAGGTTGACAGAAGCATTCTTCTGTTAACCTACTTACTAGCACTTGGGGAGGTGGTGATACTACAGCAATGGAATAACCCATTCAGTTCCTGTAGTAACTTCCCCATAGTGTCTACACTACAGCCATAACTATGCTGCTGTAACCACTTAGTGTAGACAAGCCACAAGAGTACATTTGTTATCAGTTAAGATTGTTTTTGCAGGTTTGATACTGGTATTACATACTATGTGACTTGGATATCTGAGGCTACACACAGTATGTAGTTCAGTTAAAAATCTCTCATCTAAGAATGTCAGTGTAATGTGCTGCAAACTGTTTTGTTTGACTTCCAGTGAAAAGGTCAATCTATTCAATTTTAAAATAGAGCAGAACATGTTAAACAATTGCAGGTACTTTGATTGCCAGTAAATTGCTGATGGAGCTCACATTATTGCAGTTATCTAAGAAAATATTGTGATAATTGAAAGGTTTGTTTGTGTGCTGGTATTTTAAAAAGTGTGTTAAAAAATGTTGATTCAAACAGTCATTTGGCTCAGCTACTGAAACCTCAGTTGCAGTATGGTTGCATGCACTTCATTAAATATCTTCTGGCATAATTGGCTCATTATACTTCAAGGTAAAATAAATACTTTCTTCTGACCCTTGCTGCTAATAAGTAACAATACTGGCAATAGCCAGCGGTACTTTTATTTACAAATTTTAATGAAACCCTACATACATGTTTAACTTTCTCACTTCAGGAGTAGTTAGGGCTTGACTGTGATATGAATGCCCTGAGTGTAGGGAGAAGGGGATGTTTTGCATTTAACACCAGTTAAGTAGCTTGGATAGTCAAATACCCAATCTGTAGGCCTCAAAAAACACTTCAGGCTTCTTTAACCATTGCTTATGAAGGTTTCTCTTTGGGAGAATAAAGACATAACATGTTTAATTTCTACATAACTCCTCTTGATAGAGTTGTGGCTTCTGGCTACTGTTACTGGAGAACCTTGTGTTTAATTTTTAAAAGTGGCTTGTGTAGGAAATACGAAAAGTTAAAGACAAGCCTCTAACTGTTTTTGTTTTTTTTTTTTAAAAAACAAAGGCAAAAAAAATCAAACAGGTCATTTCACCATAACACTGATGGTTGATATCTGAGAGGGCAGGAAGTAAAAAATGCAAATGCAAGATTGATGGTTTCCTTGATAGTGTGTGTTCATATGTAAAAGTGTAAATTTCTAAAAAATGGTGACAGAGCATTTTTCCCCAGTGGTAAAGTGAATACTAGATAGACATCTGGTTGTCTGAAATATCCATTTACTGTCTTAAATGAGATAAACTTTGTCTAACACTTTCAACTCTTTCCTCTCTGACTTTAAACTAGTCATTAATAAACTATGCATTAATCAATGTGTAGTAGCTGCAAAACAATAGGGGAAAAATTGGACATGTAAGTGTAAAAAAAAAAAAAAAAAAAGTTTGCATCATAATTTGTCAAGATACTTGAAGTAAAAAGGAGATGCTGCTGTAGTGCATAGTTTCAAATGAATAGCATAGAATGGATTAATTTATCCAGAATCTTTTAATATGGCATAAGGAGGGGATTAAGCTGCTCAGACGGACATATTTTCTCAGTTACTGGTATGATCCACCCTTCAGCCAGAGAGGTTACTATAGGGCAACACAGATAAATTTTGTTTTCTTTCCTAAAGGATGTCTGTTGTGACTGACTGTTTGGTTATTTTCTAAGTCTCTATTACGATAACATCATTGTGCAGTTGAATCCTGTTGAAAAAGACTAAAATCTTTACCTTCTTCTTCGAGGAGTGTCCCTGTGACTGCTCCACTGTGGGTGTCTTGGTGCCCTACACTTGTAATCGGAGGTTTGTAGTAGCAATGCCCTGGTTGGCCACGCACATGCAGCAGCCATCTCACACCGCTTCCAGCGAGTGGCTACTTAGCATGCGCAGCCAACTGTCCTTCAGTTCCTTCTCTACTGTCTTTGGCTTGAGTTGAAGCGACAACAGCACCCCTGTCTATTTTGTAAATTGTTTACATTCCCACTTTTCTTTATCCCTTTTGTCAGTTTTCCTCCATTCCCTGTCCCTATTTACCCACTTAAAAAAATACTTCATTTGCTTCCCCCCACCACTGGTGGGTCTCCACCAATGATGACTGAACTATGGCGGTTTTTCTATAGCCCTGAACCTCCTCAGGCATGCCTGGCTCTCCTGGCTTTAAACGCTGCCTGACCTGCAGGCTATCAATTCCTGTATCGGATGGTCACACTCAGTGCAGCTGCTGTCTTGGGGAAAACCCACATACCACAGAAGTGATCACACTGCAAGAAATTATCTGCCAGGACACTGAAAGCCAAGGAATGCCAACTAAAATTATTAATGATGGAGAAATCCCTCAGGCCAGCCTCCAACCCAGAGTACAGGACCCCTCCTGGTCAACCATCTCCAGCAACAGCCTCAGACAAGGGCTCCACCAAACTGTGGCTAAGGACCCTGCACCTAGGAAAGAGACCAAACGTTGGTCGCAGTCATTGCCACAGAGAGATCCCCCTAAAAAGGAGCAATTTCCTGGTGAAAAATCTGCCCCGGTACCAACGGCACTGCTACTGTCCCACCATCCCTGTAAATGCTTAGACAGAAGATACTGTGTACCAGCGAAAGGAGCTGAGTTCCTATTCACTCATCCGGCTCCTAATTCATTGGCCATAGAGGTGGTGCACCAGAGGGGGGAAAAATCCCCAGTCAAAACTACATCTTATAACAATGACTGGGAAAGGCTTGACCTCTTTGGTCGCAAATCTTATTCTGCCTCGTTGAAATTTCATATAGCAGATTATTCAGCTCTCTAAGCAAAGTACACCTACAACTTGTTCAACAAATTGAAATCCTTTATTGATCAACTGCCAGAGGAAGCAAAGGAACAATACAAAGCCAACGTTGCAGAGAGGTCCTTAATTGCCAAAACAGCCCTGCAGGCCTCCCTTGACTCTGCTGCGTCAAACATCATGGCTCCATCTCTCTGGATTCCCTAGGGAAGTACAAGCCACAGTTGAGGACCTGCCCTCTGAGAGCCAAAACTATTTGCTGAGCGCACAGATCCATCTCTTCATACCTTCAAATGAACAACCTTGTAGACCTTAGGCATTTACGTTCCCTTGAACAAGAAAAAATAGGGCAGATTCTGTACCCAAAGATTCTGTCCTGCCCTGTATTCCCAACCCCAGAGACAATATGATCACAGCTGCAAGCAAAAACAAGTGAGATGCAGGCAGAACCAGGATCACATCTGCCACATCTCAATCTTCAACATCCCGTGAATCATTTTTGAAGTATTAGTTGAGGGCTTGAGACCTCTATCTTCTCCCCTGCTGGATTATCAGATGACTTCCAGTCTCTTTGGAGACCATCTGCTATCACACTACTCAGTCTGGAATAACATCACTGCAGACATGGGTTCTGGAAATCATCCAGAAGGGTTACTCTATCCCATTTATTTCTGTTCCCCCTGCCCACCCACCTTCCCTGTCCCTCTTCAGGGACCCCTCTCACGAGACTCCATTGCAGCAGGAAATAAACCATCTCTTGCAACTAGGAGCTGTGGAAATAGTATCACTCCAACATAGGGTAAGAAGGTTTTATTCCTGTTGTTTTCTCAAGCAGAAAAAGAACGGCGGATGAAGACCCATTCTGGACTTACGTAGATTCAACAAACTTGTACTGATGCAATGCTTCAAAATGGTAACCTTGGCAACCATAATCCCAGCATTAGAGAAGGGAGATTGGCTCTCGTCCCTTGACCTACAAGATGCCTACTTTCATGTCACCATTCATCCAGCACACAGAAGATTCCTGCGCTTCACATAGGCCATCAACATTACGAATACAAAGTGCTACCCTTCGGATTATCGACAGCCCCAGGGGTATTCTCCAGGGTCCTAGCCATCACCGCAGCTCACCTCCGCAGGCTAGGGGTAATGATCTTCCCATACTTGGACGACTGCCTTTATAAGAGCACCAACTCAGCACATGGCAGTACAAGCCACACAAACTACTATAACCCTCTTCACCAACCTAGGGTTTCAAATAAACATCCAAAAGTCCACCTTGGTCCCCCAGTCCAGCAACTAGAGTTTATAGGGGCCTATCATGATTGCCTCTCAGCACACATGAGATTACCCCAACAGTGATTCCTCAGCCTAACCAGGCTGATAACAGTGATCACAGACAGCCCCCAAACATCCGCCAGGCCCTGCCTACAACTCCTTGGGCATATGGCTGCTACAGTTTACGTAGTCAAACATGCCAGACTCCATATGAGATGCCTACAGGCCTGGCTCTGCACCTGCTATATTCCACACAAGCATTCCCTCCACAAATGGCTCAATATTCCCCGCAGAGCGAAGGACTCCCTCAAATTGTGTATGCAACTGGAAAACATCTGCTTGGGGGTTCCATTTCAACAAAAATATCCCACTGTAACACCACAGATGCCTCCTTCGTGGGATGCCCTCTAGACAGCAGAACATTTCCTACTGCTCATCCGCAACAATACCATTGAAGTCTTCACAGACAACAGAGCCTGTATATTTTATATAAACTGACAGGGTGGAGCTCAATCATACCCTCCCTACATCGAGCCACTACACCTCACAAGGCATATTTTGTATGAAGATTATTACAAGAGTATGTAGGGTGTAAATACAAGCGGGCATTCGGTCATAATCAGTAACTGAAAATATATGCCAGAATAGTTGCTGGTTTAGCAGATAAATATGCACTGTCTACAGTGGAGCTTAGGTTGACTAAAGTATGTTTCTCAGGAGTATGAAGTTTTCACACCTCTAAGTCATGTAGCTAGGTTAACCTAATTTTAGATGTAGACCATTCCTCACTTAGTAATATATATTCAAATCTCGTTTTAAGAATTTTCTGCCTACTTTAGGCACTTCTGATACACCTCTCACTATAATATTTAAAACACCTGTGAGGTCACGATGTACAAATATTTAGTATCAAATTATATTTGAATACAGGCTGCGAGAGCTGGAAGACTAGGGTAAGCAATATTTAAACAGTTCATTAATGATCTACTTAGCTTTTTGAATAAGCACCTTATCACTGACACATATCCTATAATCATCCTGATCGCACAAACTACCAAAAGTAAATACTTTAGTCTTGGCCCTGTAGAATAATAATTAATCAAGGCCCTAAGTTTACTCTGGACATGCACGCTCCAGAATGTAATGAAAACTATTAGACTATGGAAACATAGATATATAAGAATCACTCTTATACACTCATAAATGTTTTCAAAGTTTTCTGTATGGAGAAATACGGTTTCTCATTTTCTGTATTTCTTAACCCCTCTTTACAACTAAGGATGTTTGCAAAATAAAAAAAAACATACAGAATCCGTGAATTAGCTGTCCCTGATTGCCCTAACTAATTGCTGCTGAAATTACTGTCAAACACAGGATTATGACTTTTGAGTGATGTATGAGCAGATCATAGAAATGTAGGGCTGAAAGGGATCTTGAGAGGTGATCAAGTACAGCCCCTTGGATTGAAGCAGGACTCAGTAAACCTAGACCATTCCTGGCCTGTTTTTGTCTAACCTGATCTTAAAAAATCTCCAGTGATGGGGATTCTACAACCTCCCTTGGAAACCTGTTCCAAAGTTAATTACCCTTATAGTTGGAAAGCTTTTCCTAATATCTAACCTAAATATTCCTTGCTTGAAGATTAAGCCCATTACACTAACCTCCAGTGGACATGGAGAACAATTGATTACCATCTTAATCTGGGTAGCTTCATTTCTCCTGCTCAGCAAGTGAATCCAGAACTGGGAGATTGACCAGAGCCTGAGCTTTCACATTTTGTAATTTTGTTTTTAAATGGCTTTTAAACTTCGAAGTAAAATCTATGCTCTGGGCAGGGGGTTGGGGCATGGGAGGGGGTGCAGGGTGCTGGATCCAGGTGGCACTCTTCTTTGGCGGCTCCCTGGAAGTGGCAACCCATCCCTGCTGCTCCTAGACAGAGATGCAGCTAGGTTGCTCTGCACACTGCCCCTGCCCCGAGCACTGGCTCTGCAGGTCGCATTGGCCATAAACCACATTCCCTTCTGCACCCCAACCGTCTGCCCCGAGCCCCCTTCCAGAGCCTGCACTCCGCACTCACTCCCACACTCTAACCCCTCTTAGCCGTTCCTCCACCTAGAAGCAGCAGGGACATGTCGCTGCTTCCAGGGAGCCACACGGAGCCAGGTAGGGAACCCGCCGGCCCAGTGCCAACCAGACTATAAACTGGACTTTCAATGAAGATCAGAAATGCCAGTTTATAGAGCTTTCCGGTTGGTAAAGTGCTGGATAACACAGCTTTTACTGTACTATGTACTTATTTCCAGGAATGAAAATTCTGAAGAAAAGGCATGCATTTTATAGTGGACTCCACTTATCTAGAGAATTATGGGTCTTTTTGTTTTAAGTAAGTTTACAATTTATTAGACTACTGCTTGAAGAGCTGGTACATCACATTCCCAGTGGGCTCCCCCTGCCCTTAGTATCACCAAAATTATCTGTTCATCATAGATTATTAGGGTTGGAAAGGACCTCGGGAGATCACCTAGTCCAAACCTCTGCTCAAAGCAGGACCAATCCCCAAATCCCTAAATGCCCCCCTCAAAGATTGAACTCACAACCCTGGATTTAGCAGGCCAATGCTCAAACCACTGAGCTATCCCTCCCCCCATGTTGCATTTTCCCTTTGAAGTGTTAGGTCAAGAGCTACCTTCCTATGGTAGCAAAGTAATGCTTTGTATTCATTTACCTTTCCAAGATGTAGTTTTTTTCCATAGACTCTATGACCTCTTGAGGTCCCTTCCAGTCCTAGAGTCCAGTCCCCTGCCCTCATGGCAGGACCAAATACTGTCTAGACCATCCCTGATAGACATTTATCTAACGTACTCTGAAATATCTTCAAAGAGGGAGATTCCACAACCTCCCTAGGCAATTTATTCCAGTGTCCAACCTAAAACCCTGACAGTTAGGAACTTTTTCCTAATGTCCAACCTAAATCTCCCTTGCTGCAGTTTAAGCCCATTGCTTCTTGTTCTATCATTAGAGGCTAAGGTAAACAAGTTTTCTCCCTCCTCCTGATGACACCCTTTTATGTACGTGA
>NC_133776.1:87864714-87984335 GCF_003597395.2 Chelonoidis abingdonii
CCTTCCCATAAGCATTCACTTTGTTAGACATTCCTTCAGACTTCTCAGTGAAGACCGAAACAAAGAAGTCATTAAGCATCTCTGCCATTTCCAAGTTTCCGGTTACTGTTTCTCCCTCCTCACTGAGCAGTGGGCCTATGTTTGTCACAGAAATATTACACATCTTATTTTTGCATCAACTTGTAGTGTTTCTTCAAAAAAGAAGTTGCTTACAATTTGGAACCATGCTAAAATTCTGCACCGGTTTCTTTCTCCCACTGCCAGTTGAAATAACCTTCTCTGTATGCCATAAGTATTTTAAATCCAGTTGTTTGGAACTGGTATGAATTTAGAATTCCCTTTTTAAAATTGCCATTTTAAAAATCATGTTTAAAACTTCTGCTTCGAGTTTGTAGTTGCATATTAATCTGAGGCATTCCAAAAACGAGTGGTGTAAACTTGCATAGAGTACCTTACATATAACAATACAGCTTTCGTTCTTTTTGCTTTCCTGTAACATGTTAAAAGTAGAACATGACTCCACGTGGAAAGTGAGGTCAAATTTGAGGTCAAAGTAATACTGTATGGTTGGAAGTAAAGACTTATTAGCAAAAGGATACCAAGATACACACACAGATACACTCAGAAGCCTCAAATAAAAAGATGTACATGAGGAAATTGGAATAAGAGGATAAACTAACTTGAGAAGTTTAAACGCTTTAAAATTTTAATGCATAATTTTGGTGGTTGAGCATAAAAAGAGGCATATTATTTTTTCTTCTAAGGAGAAACAATTATTAAACTGTGTTACGGTGTAAATTTCCCTTGGCATATTTTATATGCCCCTTTCTATATGCATCATTGTTCTTTTTTTGCTTTCCTGTATCTACCTAAAAGTGTTTGCATCTCTTCCTTGCTCAAATGGTCCCCTACTACAGAGTGAAATAGTTTAATTTAAGTAAGTGTATAGTTTGATAGAAATAACCAATTCTAGTGGAAAATCTGATGCTTTAATCTGTGATCATCAGAGACAACAGTCCAAAAATTATCTGACCCGTTTCATCAATCCAACTATTATCTGATTTGGGTGCTCTACTTTCCAAGTCGTATTTATGGTTAACCAGTTAGATTTCAAAAGCAAGAATGAGAAGCATTGTAGCATTTATCGGCATACAGTATTTCTCTCTGAAATGAAAAATGTGCTAAGGATGGCAATATGATACAGCTGTTACTTGCCTCTTGAGATCACTGTGAGGGATAACACCCATGGCTGAAACCTCTGATGCCATTTCATAAATAATTTCCATTCTCTGGTGTCCTCTTTGGTACATGGTGTTTTGAAATGTGTGTGGATTTGTTTGTTTTGTTAAACTGGTAAACTTGCTTTGATTACTGAGGCCTGGTCTTCACGACAGAGCTAAATTAACGCAGATGCAATTGATGCAGCTGCATCGATTTAGCAGGTCTAGCAAAGACATGCTCAGTCGATTTCTGCTTCCGTCTCTTGTTGAGGTGGAGTACAATGTCAGTGGGAGAAAATCTCCTGTCAACATAGCGTAGTGTGGACCCTGCGGTAAGTAGATGTAAGCTTTGCCAACTTGAATTACGCTACTAACATAACTCAAATTGGATAGCTTAAATCGACCAGCAGCTGTAGTGTAGACAGGTCCTTAGTGAAGAATTTTTCTCTATTAGAACAATCACAGATAAAGGTAGGAAGCTACATAAGTTTATGGAGAAGTGTAATTCATTCATGTGTTTATGGAACTGGTGTTTCTTGTATGGCCAGGGAAGTTCATAAATCCTGTGATCAATCTCTCTGTCTGAGTGTTTAGGTTTTGATCTGAATTAGTGGAAGATAGACATAAGAACTACGTCAGATATGTATGAGTTCCCAGGGCACATGGGTATAGGGCTGGGCCACGTGGGCTGCCTATGTCCTCCTCTGCACCCTAACTGCAGAGAAAGGAAGTGATCTAAAACTTCCTGCTATTCGAGACTGGACACCAGTGAAAGAGGCCTTTGGAGATTCTTGGGGGACCTCACTTCCCCTGCCCTCCACAACTCAACCTCGTTTTTTTCCCTGTAAGTGTCTGAAAATGAGGCTGAGTTTTTTCTGTAAGGGTAGGGAGGGAACGTGGATGTTCAAGCTGTGTGAAGAATTCTGACTGGCAGCCTGATCTAAGGGAAGCATGGAAAGACAATTATAGGATGAAAGGGAAATAGAAGTAATTGTACTTTTGGCAAATTGCTTTTTTGTTTTTGTCTATCTGTTTTTCCTTTTACATTGTAAGCTCTTAGGGGCAGGCACCTTCTTCTATAGATGTACAATTCCTAGTCCAAAGGGGGTCTGAACCCTGGTTTGGGGTTTTTAGGTGCTACTGGAATGCAAAAAAGAAATAATACCATCATTTCTGTTGGGGGGAGGGTGTTCATGTGCATTTTGTCCCATTTTATATGAAAGGATGGGAAATTTTTCTTGATATTCTAGTTTGAGACTTATACCATATGAGTAAGTGGAGCTTGAGGAGGTTAAAAGAACAGATGAGCAGGACATACCTGGAAGTCTTGAACCATTATTTTAAGACCCCTGGGATCATTTGGTGGTACAATGTATGTGGGTGGTGAGTGCCACTTCCTAAAACTGTTTACTTCCTTGGTATTGTTTACAGATTTTTCTATAGCAGTCATCACTCCAGTATCTGGATGCCTCACAAACATTAATGAATTTATTCTTATCACCCATTTTGTGTGTGTGTGTGTGTGTGTGTGTGTGTGTGTGTGTGTGAGAGAGAGAGAGAGATTGATTTTCTTCTCAGATACATAATAGTTGACCTTTTACCATAGGAGACCAAATTCTGTACTAAGCTTATGGAAATATGCTGGGTAAAGGGAGTTGAGAGGGAGATTTTTCTTTCTCAAATTCAATAGGATTCTGCAGGAGTAACAGTCCAAGTAGGTAGATCTGTCAGGAAACTGAGACCTTATTAATTGTTTTGGGTTTCTTTTCTTCCTTACCAGAAAAAATATAAATGTGTAGTAAAGATTACTTTTTTTGGTGCCTGCAGTTAGAACAATATTGTCAAGGTCAGAAATAGAAGCTGCAGAAGTCACGGAGGTCCTGGAGAGTCGTGGAATCTGTAACCTCTGTGACAGACTCAGCCTTAATTATAATAAGTTTAGGCCTTAACGTATTTTGTATTGAATTCAGATTATTTTTTAAAAGAAAAACTTAACAAAATCAAAAAAATCCAATTTAAATAAACTTTTAAAAAAAATCATAAGTTTTTATTCATCCTGCACTGTATCTAGTGAGGGAATTTTTATATTGCACTATAAATCAGTCCTTCATAGGCAACATACTTTGATAGCCTATCAGTGAATTGCAGAGGTATCAGTCCTCTTTGCATTTCCTGTCCTTGTGTGCCTAGTGACACAATGACCTAAAAATATGCAGAAAGCTGTCTGAGAAAGGAACAAACTTGAAAACTGGTCTCTGGTTACTTATTTTCCAGCAAGTTTTTAAGTTGCATAAATATTGGCACAATCTGTTCTCACAGAACATTGACATCACTTATAAACATTGAATCATTTCCCTTGATTTTTCTCATAATCCTTTCCGGCATATAGAGGTTGAAATAACACGTAAAACTTTCCAAATTTTTTTTACGTAGGCTTGTCTCTTTGCCTTATAAGTGCTCTCTTATTCATGTGTCTAGAGACAGCTGTAATAATCTTGGAAAGAAATGTGGTGAGTAGTTGGTGTACTGAATGTGTTTTCCTGTCTGCTTAACCCAGCTGTTTCTTTGCGGCAATATCTTTGTTTCAATATCTTTAATTTCTTCCTCTGAATCATTGTTTCAAAACCAAAAAGTAAAATAGACGTTCAATTCTAGTGTTTGAATAAATCCAGGGGGTCAAGATTAATATTTTCTGTTGATCATGGTAATAACCTCTGCATTCATTTGATGTGCTCTGTTACATCTTTGTAATGTGTAAATCTGGATTTTTCACTAACCTTTTGTGAATATCTACCATGGTCTCTAAAATGCATAGATTTGTCTGAATGATAAACAAATTCCAGAAACTTTTTTTTGGTTATTCATATTTGACTTTTTTGTTGGTGAAAGATTTCAGTATCTTCTTCCAAAAGATTTTAAACTCTGAATGTTCATTCTAAGAGTGAAATCCTGGCCCCAATGAAGTCAGTGGCAAAATTCCCTTTGACTTCAAATGGGGCCAAGATTTCACTCTTAGAATGAAGTCAAAGAGAATTTTGCCACTGACTTCACTGGGGCCAGGATTTCATCCTAAGTGTTTGTTTAAATTAACATTTTCACACATTCCAAATTCTAGTCTTTCTTTACAATAGTAAATACTTCCTGCTGTTTCAGCCCACACTCCACTTCCTCACTAAAAAGATTTACTATCATATATTCACTATTCCCATTTATTTCACTATCGCTGGACATTTTTGCAAATGCAGCTTCTTTAATGTTTTAGATAATTTTTCTAATTTATTCTGTTTTACAACCAGTGCAAACATAGGCAAGTCTTTTGAAATAACCAAGGAACTAATACACATTACCCAATTCATACGCTTTTGAATGTTATGTTGTCCCTCTGAGTTTTTGTACTAACAAAAACCTCTTGCTAGTGGAAATAACTGTTAAATTGATGCTTCCTTGCAATTAAATTGCACAGGCTAAAATTTCTGGGCAAAGACACTTAAAATAAGTTTTTAAAATTATACTTTGGCATTCTAATTGCTTATGCAAACATTTGATGAGTAAATATTACTTCTTCTGTCTAACTATTGAAATCTAGAGCAGTACATTTCATCCTTGGTGAATAGTTTTTGTTGCAGCTTCTAGCACTATAATCTATGCCCCCTCTTTTTTTCCATTCTTTTACTGTCAACTTAATTTAAGCTTTGATGATGAAACTAAGAGCAATTATTGGAAAAAGTAAATCTCTTGCCTGCCATTTATTCCATGTGTGTGCCATTTAAAAATTAGTCATAAATTGAGGGCCTCGCTGATGTCCCAGAATTGATGCCCTATTTTTAGGCTTTGTTCGAAGGATTTATTTGCTAGAGAATAAAGAGATGCATATCAAAAACTGTCTCTGAAGCTTTTAATTGAACATCAAAGCTAGACTATGTTGTAACTATTAGTTATTACCTACCATAGATTGTAATACTTATGTAAGTAAGCAGTGGCATCACTTATACTATATATTTTTCCAAACATTTGGACAACTGAACTATAAAAGTTCTGTAACTAATTTGTAGTTGGTAATATAAAGTGTTCCGCTGGCTTATGAGAAAGGACTTTGATGTGTATACTGTAACAGTTTCTCCCAAACTGATCTCGTCTAAACAGCTAGCATATTGATGAATAAGCTTTGTTTCACAATTGAAAAATGAACTGACTAACATGGAGGAAAATCCATTGGGAACACTGAAAATATAGCTATCAGAAGGCAACAGACAATAGCTATGATCATGGTTTGTTATTTAGATTGTACAGTATTAGTACTGAAAATGTGCTAGTTTCTTTTTAAACAGAGGGTAGTACAGTTCACTGAAAATATAGTTCCTGCCTCAAGAAATTGCAGCTCCACTATACTGTCTCCAAAATAGATAGTGTAGTCAAAATGGTTTTGAAATTAACACTTAATAAGGCTTTACAGTACAACATTTTTCCCTAAACTGATGCGATGTAGTATATCACTGTGTTTTTTTGCCCCCTAGGATTACAAAATATCTTCATTTTCATAAAACAAGGATTATTATCCCCTTCTCCCCCTCCAAGATACAATGTGAACTTTGTCATACTAGTATTAATCCCTACTTGACTTGCCTTGAGAATGTCCTTGATGGTTTCACTGACACACGACATTTGCTTCCCTCCTCCCCCCAAAGGACACATGGAAAAATAAATAATGAAAGCACACGCTTAGATGTCAGCACCAGGGCTCGTTTTGTAACCAAATGAAATCAATATCTAGACATTCTGCCAGTCTGAAATGATTGTTTATGATGTCTATTATATGTAATATATGCTGTGGTATAAAGGTTTAAATGGCATGAGTTTGGGATGGTCACATTACCGATGAGTAGAAAAGCCTTAGTTATATACATCATCCCATAAGTGCCAATAAGACCTTTAAATCACAATATATTGTGTTTTTGTACTCGTCTCATGTTTAAAGAAAAGCTGTTCTAGCAACTCCCAGAAGATGTGGTGTGTGTGTGTGGTTTTTTTAAAGTATTGGGACTTTTTCCATTAGCCTATAAGGGCTTTTCTACACTTACTGGGGGATCAACATGCGGCATTTGATCTGTGGTTGATTTAGTGGGTCTTCATTAGACCCGCTGAATTGACCATCGATGCATTGTTTTCCTGTCGACTCCTGTACTCCACCGGATCAAGAAGAGTAGGGGGAGTCAATGGGAAAGCGTCTCCTGTCGACATCGTGTTGTGTGGACCCTGCGGTAAGTAGGTCTAAGCTAGTCTACTTGAGTTATGCTAGTCACATGACTCAAATTGCATAGCTTAGATAGACTTTTCCCTGTAGTGTAGACAAGGCCTTATTTACTCTAGGCAGGTCTACACTAGAAGTGCTACAGCTGTGCCGCTTTAGCGCATCTGGTGACCACAGTCTATGCTGATGGGAGAGTGCTCTCCCTTCAGCATAATTACTCCACCTCTGCAAGAGGTGGAAGCTACGTTGGCAGGACACTGTCTCCCACTAACGTAGTGCCGGTGTGGACAGCGCTTAGGTCGCTGTAACTTGTGTTGCTCAGGGGGTGTCTTTTTTCACACCCCTGCCTGACATAAGTTAGACCAACTTAGCAGTGTAGACCTGCCCTATGAATCCAACTATCTAAGGGTCAGAGAGAGATGAATTTTATAACTAATACACTGTTAGAACACTTAGGGCATTTTTAATCTTAAAATAACTATCCCTGAAGAAAGAGAACAAACTTTAAAGTCATAACACTTATAGATATAGGAAAGATACCACTGATGCAGGACTGAATCTTAGCCACACTTGGGGTTGTACAAACATAATATTGAGAGAAACATACCACATTTGGGACAGAAGAAGGAAATCTCTTTTACTACACTGTTATGTTAAAGGTGGGAAACCTTCAGGTGGTTAGAGGCCCAACTTCCCTCTCCCTCCTTTAAGATAAGCACTGATGGTAACCATAGGCAGGATATACTTAATTTGTGCCAGGGCTAAGCACCGTCACCTCCAGGCCCAGCAGTTCATAGCCCTGGCACTTCTTGGCTTGCTATGTCAGTTATGAAAGGAAAAAAATTGCTTCAGCTTTGGCACATAATTGGTTGAGCCCTGGTGCCTCTTTATTACAATACAATACTGGTTTCAATTCCTGCAGCCCCCCTCCAGCTTCCAGGATGTATTGTAAAGTTGTTGCTGTTTTTGTATCCCTGCAGACTGGCTGATGCATGTTCTAATGGCTCACAACTTTAAGCTCAGTCATACCTGATTGATCATGTGCCAGAGGTACACAGTCATAGGGGTAATTTCAGTAGATTTCCATAGAGTTTAAGGCCAGAAGGTATCATTTTATCATTTAGTCTGACCTCTTGCATATCACAGGTCATTAACTTTCACCCACATACTTCCTCTGTAATGACTAAAGCATGACTGAACATGTTCAAAGTACAAGACTAAATGTGAGTAACATGTATATTTTGTGACTTTGGTGAAAACTTAGTCTAATTCATTTAAAAGAAGATAAGAGTAGTGACACCATCTTTCTTTTCAAAAGGATAGAGGAGACCATGAATTCATCTTCACTGTTTAAGTACATAAATAGCAGGTTAAATTTTTGGTTTCTACACTTAATATTTTTACTTAACTTGGTACACAATCTTATTAGTTTCCCTTCTCTTCCCCCCTCATCTTCTCTCCCATTTTACTGTAGATTGAATCATCATTGAAGAAAACCCAGTGATTACTTTTAGATATCCTGTAAGTATCTTAACATATATTTCTTAAAGGCAAAAAGTTACAAGTGTTTTTCTTTCTTTATTTTAAGTTTGGACTTGTTTTCATCAAATTCTATGGTATTTTTTGGATTTCCAGCTGATCTTGATAGAATGGAAGTCTCTCTCAAACTACATATTTTACAAATTAGCCAAGTCATCTATTTAAAAACATAATCTTTTTACCATTGAATCTGATTGGAAACTTCCACAAAATGCAGCCTCTATGTTTTGCCTTAACGTGAATGTAAATGGCAGCGTGTGTGTATGGCCTGAACATTGCATTGCTAATTATAGAAGCAAGGTCAGCAACTGCAGATCTCTGGCAAAAGAGGCATTTTGTCAGCTTGGCTTTTTTTCCTTTCAAATAAATGTTCTGAAATGTCTATCAGCATTTAGGTGCCTAAAATGTTTAAATAAAACTTTAAATGAAAAGAGTAAAGTAACGGAGGTATGGGTTGATACCAAGATCAGCTGAGAAGAGAACACTGAAACAATCTGATACACCGCCACCCCGCTGTAACGTGACCCGATATAACATGGGTTTGCATGTAGCATCGGGGCTCGGGCAGCGCTTTAAAGGGTCCAGGGCTCCAGCTGCTGTGGGGAGCCCCGGCCCTTTAAATCACTGCTGGAGCCCTGCCGCTGCTACCCTGGGGCTCAGGCAGCGGGGCTGGGCTGGCGATTTAAAGGGTCCAGGCTCCTCGCAGTGGCCAGAGCTCTTTAAATCACCCCTGGAGCCCTGCTGCTGCTATTCCGGGGCTGCAGCAGCGGGGCTCACCAGTGACTTAAAGGGCCTGGGGCTCCCCATGGCCGGAGCCTTGGGCTCTTTAAATCACCGCTGCAGCCTTGCCACCGCTACCCCGATATAACAGCATTTCACTTATAACGCGGTAGGGATTTTTGGCTCCCCACAACTGAATTTTATATTGGGGTAGTAGTGTATTTAAGATCATGCCTTTTATCCAAGATGTGTGGCTAAAAATGACTGAGGATGGCAAGCCTTCACCACTTCCTTTGAAGTGTGACAAAAGATCAGATTCAGGATTATTACACTTAACCCCTAAATTTAGATTTGGGTAGTCTTAGCCAAAACATTACATGTGAAATTGGATAACAGGCATTTTATAGTAGTTGCAGTCTACTCTTCTGGTACAATAATCATATTTTGGTTTTAAAAAGCAGATAACCTTGATAACAGTGAGTTTAAAAAAATGAATTAGTATATTGTGAAACTTCTTGATAAATCGTAGAAGAACTAAAACTTTAATTATCATTATTTTATTTGCATTATAGTAGTGCCAAAATCAGGGGCCTTTTGTGTTAGATGCTGTAAAAACAGTAAGACAGTCCCTGCCTCAAAGAGCTGACCAATCTAATTTAAGACCAAGATGCAACAATGGGTATAATAAACAATAGGAAAGTGTGTTGGCAGGAGAATGAGAGGCAAATGGCAATAATGTTGATATTGATCATCGGTGTGCAAAACTTGGTTTCCTTTTGGAATACAAATCCAACTACAGAAGCCCACTGTAGAAGGGTAACTAGTACTTTGATATTACATCTGTGGGTGCCAGACAAAATCCTAATGCAGGTAGAATGTGTTCATTTTAAATTACTGGTAGTTAATACAGAAAACATCTTAAAATGTTTGTTTTGGGCCATATGCTTCAGATAAGTATGAGTAATAGTAAATGTAAGGATTCTTAATAAAGTACCTAATAGATTTAGCACTTGTTGCTATCCCCTGTAATTATTCAGTATACTTACACAATGAAAATACCTTTACACTGTAAACTTAAATCACTCCTTTCATTGTGTTGGAGGCACTGTACAAGCTGTTTAAACACTCACATTAAAATTAATAATTGGGCAGCCTATGCTTTCTCTACAACCTTTATTCCAGTTTAGAATTTTACTTATCTTGGTACCAATACTTAGATATATTTATCTTCTACGTTTGCTAGTTTGTCTCTGGATCTTCTGTCATATTAAGGGACAGGTCTTGCTGAAAAAAGCAGTGTTTGCATTTGAAAATGGGGAAAGAATGAATGTTAGATGTCAATCCATTCAATCTCAAATACGTGTCAAGGGACTTGAATAGACTGATCCTTGCTCCTGTCGATTTGTAAATTCTCAGGTCCCAGTTCTTCCGCCTTTACTCAGGCTGAGTAGTACTTACTCAACAAGTAGTCATGCTGGTCTCAGTGGGACAGCTTGTTGAGTAAGGCAATGACATTGTGCCTTTAAGTTTGCATTAGCCTGCTGTAATCTATTCTCTAGTTCACTCACTATGCTATGTTGCATGCTTTTGTCTCTTGAAACCAACACTGAGAAGGGAATTCTCAGTATTTTCATCACATTGTGTGGTGTTAACTGCCATGCACTGGAGCTTTAGCTTTAGTCCTAGCATTTCTGCTTCTTTTTATGTACAACCTAAGCTAATTCAAAACACATTCCAACTGAAGTAACTGGAATGTATCTTGCAGCGCTCAGGGGGGTGTTTTTTTTTTTCACACCCCTGAGCGAGAAAGTTGCAGCGCTGTAAAGCGCCAGTGTAGCCATGGCCACAGTATCAGTCTAGTGAAACCTGTCTTAAGCAACCACTCAGTGACTAGCTTATTGGGTACTTCACTAAGGTGGCCATCTAATAAAAGTGAAACATAACTGTACTTGAATTATTGATATTTTGAGGTGAGTTAAGATGAGAGCTTAGTTAAAGCAACTGATTTCAGTGGATAAGTCTTAAATCTTGGTGAGAAAACGTGTACTTCACTCCAGGGGGAAAAAAATCTGTATTGTATCAGAATTCAGTTTAGTACCTGTGACTCACTCAATTTATTTGCCAAATATACAATTCTTAAAATTATTCTATAGAATGAAAGCACTAATTATCTCCTACCTGATAGCATGGCATGTACCTACACATCTCTCAGACATGATTTCATTCAATCAGACTGTGCTTATACATAAAGGATACTATGTGTTGCTGTGTGCTAAAGAAAATGTAATTTGCCATATTAATAATGGGTATTGTTAGTGCTTGTTTTGCTGTTGTTGGCAGTTGTCACTTAAAAATTGAAATTTTAGTCACTCTCCCTCACCTGAGGTGGTGAATATATAACTAAATTCCTTGGTGTGTCTATACATTTTCCATTCTTGATGGTACCCTGAGAGAATTCCCCCATCCTCAAGTCTCTGTTAATCAGACCTCCATCTTCCAGGAGGGGAGAGGATAGGCCTTGTCCTAAAGCAGTCAGCATTTTGGTAGGTGCTCCCTTTCCTTTGCTTCCCTGGGGCTGTGTGCATTGCCTCCCCAGCACTTGCATCCTTCATCTGACCAGGAAGCAAGGGTTAAGTAGTTGAACCCATATCTCACACATGTCAATGCAGAATACTGTTAGGCCACTGAGTTGGCCCAAACTAAAGTTGTGATTTAAATTGTGGGGGGTTTTAAATATCTACCCATTAGTCCTCTCACAGGCCTAATTTTTAGTCACTGCTCAGGAGGGATTTCTGTGGAATCAGTCAAATACTTCAGGATTTGATTCTGGTTTTATGATGACAGATGAGTTGGAATTTTTCTTCTAGAAGTCCTTAAATTTGTGTATTAGAGTAATTGCCTCACAAATCAAGTCCGTGTAAGCTGTGCACAGCAGTTGTGCACATTCAAATAGAGCTTCTCAGGCCTGCTTTAAAGTAAAAGCAGTTACCCAGGTGATGTCAAAGAGGAGCTATATGAATCTTGTGTATGTATTAGGTCTACAGTGTGTGGGTTTTTATTTATTCTGAGCAGTCTCAGTAAATATGCTGTATTCTGAACACTGAGTTGATATAACTTTTATTTCTGAAAGTCATAAAAAAAAAAATCAGTACTACCATATCTTCCTAGCGCAAATATTTAAGAAAAAAGCTACTGGCCTTTGACCATAGTTATGCAACTTTAGGATTGCAACTTTAGGATTGCTCAACTAGCTTAGAAACACAATATTTTGATATATAAAGGACACAGTGCACTTTAAAAGACCAGAAATATTTAAACAGAGACAAAGGGGATGGAAGGGGGACCTTACAAGAGTAAATATTTGTGGAGGTAAAAAACAAATAAGGAAAAGATTCCTCTCAGTCTTCAAAACCAATTGCTCATTTGCCTCTCAAACCAGTTACTTCAGCCTCCTTGGTCTTGCTGCATGTTGGGGTGAAATCATGAAGGACTGAAACTAATGGACTGATTCTTGGTGTCACTAATTTTGTTAAACTTTCTTTGTTTTCTTTCCTGCTGTCTGCTTGGCTGTGATCGTCACCCACAGGTGTCTGTTGACATCCAAAGGTTACTAATGTTTTAGCTGTGACTCTAAAACTGAGCTATCTAAGCTTCACTTACAGTTGTTTCCTTGACTGTACTGCCACTTGTTGCTGCTTCTGCTCTTACCTTCATCAGAGAACCAAGATTCTCTGAATCCAAAGGACAGAGAGAACTTTTTTAAACTATCCACTATGAAACTAAAACTAGACATACATGTCATTTTCTTGCTTCCTGTGTACTTCTTAATATCTGTGTACAGTGCCCTTGTATTTATTCCATGGTATTTTCTTACCAATGCTAAGAAGAAAAAGGCTATGGCAAAACGCTTAAAAGCTAAACCCATCTCGGACAAGCCCGGAAGTCCATACCGTTCTGTTACTCATCTTGAGTCACTAGCAACCATAGACATTCCCGGAGCAGACACGTTGGACAAGTTGTTTGACCATGCTGTAGCAAAGTTTGGGAAGAAGGACTGCCTTGGGACCAGAGAAATACTGAGTGAAGAGAATGAAATGCAGCCTAATGGAAAAGTATTTAAAAAGGTAATCTTTGAAGTGTTTTGAATTATTGAAGTCTGTAATATCAAAAGCTTTGTGTCTTAATGATAAAGTATCTATTGCAGGCCACCTTTACATTCTTTACAGTTTACATTTTATGGTGTAAAACTGGATATTTAACTGTAGCTCAAAAAAGGATGCTATAATATATGCTATTAGTATTTTTCTTCAGGAAAAAAATTGAGATGAGTAACTTTTTCAAAAAAGTTTGTATTTGCTAGTACATTTTCCACATCAGCTCACAGAATAGGTGCAAACATGTACACTAACAGTTTAATGTCATTATCACAAAACTGTACTACACTTTTTTTTTTTTTTTTTTTTACCAGTTAATCCTAGGAAACTATAGATGGTTAAACTATGAAGAAGTTAACCAGAGAGTGGATCATTTAGGGAGAGGACTAATTTCACAAGGACTAAAGCCAGAAAGTACCATTGCCATATTCTGTGAGACCAGAGCGGAGTGGATGATTGCAGCACAAACCTGCTTCAAATACAACTTTCCTCGTGAGTGTTAAAGTTGCATTTGCATTAACTATATTTCTGGAAATCTCTCTTCAGTCAGTTCAGTTCTTTGTCTAGTACATCTGCATATTTCTGGGATAGCATTTGTTTACTAAAATTCTGGAAGAAAGTGAAAAGACCTAATTTGTGTTCAGCTTTCTAATAAACTATATGCTATGCATAGCAGCGATCCCCAAAATTAGCAAGCAGCTGTAGCCAGACTAACTTGTTCTGCTTATTATAGAAGTATTTTTAGAATTCAGAATGGACTTTCACTTTTTGGAGGGCAGAAAAGAGCAATGAATGTGGACCTTTTGACTTGTTTATCAAATCTGTGTGGCTAACTAATTTTGCTCATAAGTGAAACATGCAGCAATGCTGTTTCATTGATTGCTTCTGCCACTTGACGTGTTAGGGGAGAGACTGGATGTTGGGTGGAACAGAGAAATGTTGTGGTAGCTGAAATATGCAAACCAGCTTCTGAGGAGTCTTGTGATGCTTTTAAACCCTCCACCTTATTTTAATCAATGTACAGGACACAGGACTTTTGGAAAAAAAATGGCCCAGTCCTGAGTATATTTAATACACCAAAAACTTCATTATGAAGCAGTTAGGGCATGGACGGGGACACACACACACACACTTTACTGTTAGTGCTTCTATCCAACACAGACCGTGCACCACAATTTGAATTCTGCACCCTCCCTTCATTTTTCTATATTCATTGAACCTCTTCTCCGCAAACACTATTTGTTGTGAATGTTTGGTGCAATAGTTGGTTGCGTGGGGAAAGGGTGATTTGGCAAGAAAGGTTTTTTGGGGAGCTATTAAAGGGGATGATGGAATGCTGGCACCCACGGGGAAACATAATTAAGACTGTAGTGTGTGGTCTGTGGAGTACAGTAGCTGTGGTAATAGTAAGATGTGTGTATGTGGTGGTGGATATGTAGTGTTGTGTCTTTACTTTTTTTTTTTTTTTTTTTCATTTTCTTGCTTTTTGTGGTTTTGTCACATAGATGTATGTGTAGTAATCCTAACTACTTCATAAGATTTTTGAGTATTACTTCTCTATTTTAATGCTTTATTGGAGGTGATCCTTACACTGAATGCTGTTCTCTTGGAAAAATTAATTAGGAAATGTGAAACCCAGTCTAGCTCTTCTCTGGTATGAAGCTTCAAGAATGGTTTACAGAAGCAGAAAAAGAGAGATCCTCAGGATTCAGCTCTCCCAAAGTCTTTTCCTTCCTCTGTGTGAAACTGGAAAGAACACAGATTTGTTCAGTTGCTTATCGTGCAATCTTATGACTGAAATTACACTTTCCTCTTTCCATACAACTATTATCATTACCATAAACTCCTTGCTTCATAAAATTCCATCATGAAAAAACTAAAAGCTGCTTTTATTCCTCAGTGGAAAAGGATTGCAGATGAAAAGTACTCCTTCCCCTGTCTCTCTCCCCACTGCAGCATCCCCAATGCTGACTGACTAAATTATATACATTCAAAACCTTTTTGTTTGTATTATTCTGCTCCTAAACTTATTTTTATTTATAAAACAGTTGTTACTTTATATGCCACCCTTGGTGAAGAGGCAGTAACCTATGGTCTGAATGAATCTGGAGCATCATATCTAATCACCAGTGTAGAACTTCTAGAGAGTAAACTTAAGGTAAGTTGGGAACAACTTTTTTTGGTCAACTGTATTTCACCATAATCTTATAATATACAGTACTGTAAGTACTAAATTTCCTCTTTGTTCAACAGACTGCATTGTCAGAAATCCCCTGTCTCAAACATATCATTTATGTGGATAAGAAGACTATCAATAAATCTGAATACCCTGAAGGACTAGAGATTCATAGTATGCAGACAGTAGAAGAATTAGGAGCCAAACCAGAAAATTGTAAGTGAACCAAATCAGGATTACCCAAGCAGTCCAGTGATTGAACTTAATTTGGAGGGATATGTAGTGGTGGTAAAGTATGTCCATTTTACCTAAAAAGGAACTGCCATTTACTGTAGAAAAATTACCAGTCCAGCTCAATATTTTTAAGTGGAAAACTAAAAGTAAAATATTTTTAAGTCTTTTATCTTAATGTTACATTGTCCAAAATGGATTTTGTTCCAGATATTCCTTTCTTCAGTTTAATTTTAGAATGTGACTGGCATGGTTTGACTAAGCTCACTTTCTAAAATAAGGGAAGGTCATATAGAATTAAGGTCAGGCTTGGCTATTTTGTTTTTGTTCACTTTTTTTCTTCTTTCCTGATGACAGGGACAAGCATTTGTTTTAGAAAAGTCTTTACTGATCAGTTTTGTAGCTAGAAGACCCTAAGGCCAGGGTGATAAGCACTGGACTCCTCCCTCCTCCAGTCACTGAGAACTACGATTGGCTGGCTGGAGTGAGAAACCAGCTTCCATAAGGAAGAAGTGAGCGATTATGAGGATTTGCTTCCTGCCACCCAGGTCCCTGCCACCCAGCTCCTCTGTGCTACTGGAAAGGAGATGATGTGAACAGTTAAAGGAGTTGGTTGGCAGGAACTGGAGGCTTATGCAAGAAAGTACATGTTCAGTAGAGCTGCTTACTCTGTGGTAAGCTGCTGATTTCCTGAACTTGTTGCCAGCTCAAAGGGCTAGAGGTAGGGGTTGTGTGGTGTTCTTGTTTTTAAGAGCTCCCCTAAACAGGCCCGGCTCCAGGGTTTTTGCCACCCCAAGAGGTCAAAAAAAAGCCATGATCGGCAGCAGCTCCACTGTGCCACTTTCTTCTTGGGCAGCAATTCCGACCGAGGGACTTGCCGCCGAAGAGCCCGACGTGCCACCCCTTCCCCTTGGCTGCCCCAAGCACCTGCTTGCTGAGCTGGTACCTGGAGCTAGCCCTGCCCCTAAATGTCCTCCCACTCCCACCTTTGTTCCCCTTTCTGCTGCAAAGTCATCAGCCTGAGGGTTATGGGTTTTCACCATAACCAGGACAAAAGAGAATAAATGTCAAGGCAGCAAACTGAGTTAAAAAAAGTTTAGTTTATTTTCATAAGTTTATTAGCTCAATATAGACTGGATTCTGGGTCTGTAAAACTCACTTTTCCACCAAGTGAGATTTTTCAAGGCATCCTGACTTCAAAATAATAATTAAAAAAAAAAAAAAAACTCAAACCCACAAACCAGGTGTGTTAGCCTCTACAGCCCTGGCTTTAGAGCTTTTACTAATAGAAAACTTGATATGAGTTTGTCCCTCATCACTCCAAAGCATAAGCAGCAGAGAATCCTGTGGCACCTTATAGACTAACAGACGTTTTGGAGCATGAGCTTTCGTGGGTGAATACCCACTTCGTCAGATGCATGTAGTGGAAATTTCCAGGGGCAGGTATATATATGCTAGCAAGCAAGCTAGAGATAACGAGGTAATTCAGTCAGGGAGGATGAGGCCCTGTTCAAGCAGCTAGGGTGTGAAACCAAAACCAAGAAGGAGAAACTGGTTCTGTAGTTGGCAAGCCATTCACAGTCTTGTTCAATCCGAGCTGATGGTGTCAAATTTGCAGATGAACTGAAGCTCAGCAGTTTCTCTTTGAAGTCTGGTCCTGAATTTTTTTGCTGCAGGATGGCCACCTTAAGGTCTGCTATAGTGTGTGCCAGGAGGTTGAAGTGCCCCTAAGGTTTGTGTATATTGCCATGTCCTAATATCTGATTTGTTCCATTTATCCTTTTCCGTAGAGACTGTCAGTTGGCCGATGTACATAGCAGAGGGGCATTGCTGGCATATTACATTGGTGGACGTGCAGGTGAATGACCGGTGATGGGTGGCTGATCTGGTTAGGTCCTGTGATGGGTCGCTGGTGTAGATGTGTGAGCAGAGTTGGCATTGAGGTTGTTGCATGGATTGGTTCCTGAGCTGGAGTTACTATGGTGTGGTGTGCAGCTGCTGGTGAGAATGTGTTTCAGGTTGGCAGGTTGTCTGGGGGCGAGGACTGCCTGCCACCCAAGGCCTGTGAAGTGTGGATCATTGTTCAGGATGGTTGTAGATCCCTGAATGCGTTGGAGGTGACAATGATCCTACACTTTCACAGCCTTGGGTGGCAGGACAGTCCGCCACAGACAACCTGCCAACCTGAACACATCTCACCAGCAGCTGCACACCAACTCATAGTAACTCCAGCTCAGGAACCAATCCATGCAACAAACCTCAATGCCAACTCTGCTCACACATTACACCAGCGACACCATCACAGGACTCTAACCAGATCAGCCACACCATCACCGGTTCATTACCTGCACGTCCCCAATGTAATATATGCCAGCAATGCCTCTCTGCTATGTACATCGGCCAAACTGGACAGTCTCTACGGAAAAGGATAATGGACACAAATCAGATATTAGGATGGCAATATACAAAAACCTGTAGGAGAGCACTTCAACCTCCCGGCCACACTATAGCAGACCTTAAGGTGGCCATCCTGCAGCAAAAAAACTCAGACAGACTCAAAGAGAAACTGCTGAGCTTCAGTTCATCTGCAATTTGACACCATCAGCTCAGGATTGAACAAAGACTGTGAATGGCTTGCCACTACAGAACCATTTCTCCTCTCTGGTTTTGGTTTTCACACCTCAGCTGCTAGAACAGGCCTCATCCTCCTGACTGAACTAACCTCGTTATCTCTAGCTTGCTTGCTAGCATATATATACCTGCCCCTGGAAATTTCCACTACATGCATCTGACGAAGTGGGTATTCACCCACGAAAGCTCATGCTCCAAAACGTCTGTTAGTCTATAAGGTGCCACAGGATTCTCTGCTGCTGTTACAGCTCCAGACTAACACAGCTACCCCTCTGATACTTGACTCCAAAGTATGAGCTTCTTCTGCACTTCTCCCAGGCATCATTTTAAAGGGTTTGACTAGAACTTCATTAGGTTTGTCCAGTGAAACTCTGCAATGACATTACACTTTTCTAGCCAAATCTATCTCCAGCTTAACCTATTGCCTTGATTGAATCTGCTGGTGCTTGTTGTCCCTAAGTGATCTGCCACTTTTTTTTTTCCCCTGGTCTGCTTACCACTAGAGCATCATTAACTTTGTTTGTCAGTCTCTTATGAAGATCAGTTAACTTAACTTAATTTACTCTTTTTCTGTAGCTTCGATTTCATCTCTTAGTTTGTCCAAGAAGCAATCTCTTCCTGCTAACGTCCATGTGAATGATTTCCCCCCTCCCCACCCCTCTTTGTACCTTTTGTAGTAGACATCTCTCCAAGCAAACCTGTTCCCATAGACCTGGCTTTAGTAATGTATACTAGTGGGTCTACTGGGAGACCTAAAGGAGTGATGATGATGCATAAGAACTTGATAGCTGGAATGACAGGCCAATGTGAGAGAATACCTGGACTAGGGTAAGAAATGCTCAATTGCCCCCTGTATGTATAAAATACTTTTGTTTTATTTAACTGGAATAAATGTCCCTGGATTCCAGAAAACCTATCACTTGTATAATTTTGAGATTCCTGGTGACTGTTTGTTTTTCTTTTAAAAATGTGAACTTCAGCAAATCCTGTTTTTTATCCACTAATCTTACATACTTCATATATGAAGTGATATTTCAGTAATCACTTTGATTTTATCATGCTCTTGGACACAACCATAAGTGTCTCTCTAGCTCTTTAGTCTTGTTATGATTTTTCTACAACTAAATGAGATTAAAAAAGATAGAAGACAGTATGACTTCTTTAGTTACGTCTCCTCTTGAAATGTACTTCCAAGATATCCATCATAACTGATCACTATGGGGAGAGTCTGACCATATCTTTTTGCACAGGGTATCTGTCTGTAGATTATTATTGGTTCCCTGTCCTTATCAGCATTCCTGAGAAAGTGGAATACAGAGGCTGGTGGTTTCTAAGCAGAAATTTTTGAGCAGATCAGATAACTTCAAGGAATCTGTCAAAGGCCTGCCTATTCCGGGGTCTGATGAGACCAGGCCCATATAGATCCTACATGTGTTATGCACAATCTGCTTAAATACCTTGCTCACTTCAAGCTGGTTTAAAAGACCGCTTTCATTTGGCAGCTAATTCGGTCTTTCATTTTTTAAATTATTTTTGAGATAAAATAGGCAATAAAATGAACAGAGAAATATATTAAGTTTTGGCTATTCAGTAACCAAGTAATGGCAAACTTTGAGGGTTCTTCAGTGCGTTGAAGGATAAAGGAGTATCCCATCACCCCCTTCTCAGCAAGTTTGTGAGGGGAATGACACCTTTGAAATGACCCACATACAAGAAACCCCTTCATTGTGGGATATTTGTGTGGTTCTATGCTGAAAGTTCTCTTTCGGACCATTGGATAGCTCTCAACTCAGGGTCACGGAATAAATGAGCTTTAGGCTGTAGTGACTGATCCACAGTCTACTAAAATCTTTAAAAATGAGTTGCTGCTGTGATTTTTTTTTTTGGAAAGGGGGAGGAGAGAGGGATTTGAAAGTGGAGGGGCTTTGGTTATCAGGCTTCAAATAGAAGCTAGTTTCAGCTTTAACTCCGTAACTGGGATAAGAAACCTCCCACTTGGAAAGGAAAAGGCAGCTGGAGCACTAAGAACCTCCTGTGTTTCACTGCAAGAAGACGCCTTCTGCTAGGATCAGTGGGTGAAATCCTGCCCTTACTGAAGTTAGTGACAAAATTCCCAGTCAAATGCACATGGGACTTTCAAATGTTGAGCATAGAGAATTCCCAGTGTGGTTACCGCATACAGGAGATGATCTGTTATGATGTAGACTTTTTTTTTTTTTTGGAAAATTAGTAATTCTGTCTTTTTGTTCTTGAATATACAATACTTTGTTGCAGTAGATGAAGTATTTTTAGCCCACTCTTGGATCCTCAAGTTAATTATACAATCCTTGCTTTGCTAGACCCAAGGACACTTACGTTGGCTACTTGCCTTTGGCCCATGTATTGGAATTGACAGCAGAAATCTCCTGCATTACCTATGGCTGCAGGATTGGATACTCCTCTCCACTCACTCTATCAGACCAGGTGAGGGGAAACTTTCAGCACAGTAGTTAAGCAAAATCTTGGTGGTTGTACTTTTTTTTTTTTTTTTTTTTTAATTGGTCAGTCACTTGTCTTATTGCAAAAATATGATACACAATGCAGTTAAAGTCAAAAGCAGTAGTACCTTCTGAAAATGTAACCACAAACAAAACTAAGCTCCTAGTGAAACTGTACAATAGATCTCATACCATGCATTTCTATCTAAATGTTGAGCTTTCATCATCTTTAACTTAAGTCAGAATTACCCATAAATTAAAAGAAAACCAAATGACTACACGTAAGATTTTCTTTCTGCCTCAGTAGTTATAGCATTACCCATTGTCACAACTACACTTGATTTTTGCTATAGCTGGCTATGAGTGTTAAATATTCTTTTAGTTCTATGATTTAAAAAAAAAAAAAAAAAAGATTTAATCATTAGTTTGTCTAAAAGCTCTGCTGAGCCTGCCCTGCCTGGCCAGTGATTGATTTTGTAAATCCCTAGTTTTCCCCTTCAGTCAGCTTATGGTTCTCTGTTGCTTGCCTAATAGTTGTCAACGAGGTGAAACCCGTAACAGAAAATGCTCCATTAGCTAACTGAAGGGGCAGAGGCACTTGGCTGGAAATGAAAAAATGATCAATGAAAGGCTGCAATACCTATCTGAAGCCTCCAAATGTAAATAACTGTGAACATCATAAACATGCTGAAGAATGTAATAAATTAGAAGAGAAAATGAATACAAGTTTGTTATGCGAACTAGCCAGCAGAAGCACAGTTTGGAAACACTGAGGCACCAAGAAAACAAAAAATCACATGGATGGATTTGTAGGGATCATGAAAACTTGGTTCCAATTGAAAATCACCCCCTTGAAGTCAGACCATACAAAAGAAAATGCTAGAAAGATAAATAAAGAAAGCAAAAATGATACACATAACGTGGCTTGTTCTAGCAAGCTTTGATTTCAGCAGACGTATTTGGCATGAGATGAGACTGACAATACAACCTTTCTGCTACACTCCACTGAGAAAATAATAATCTGAGGAGGGAGGATGGGAGAACTTCAGAAACTGCACATTACCTTATCTCCTGTTTCTTTCTTTCTTCTCCCCTAACCAGTCACCAGTTTCTCAGTTTTAACGTCTTCATGTTTCTTTATTTCAGTCAAGTAAAATTAAGAAGGGAAGCAAAGGGGACTGTACTGTACTGAAGCCCACACTCATAGCGGCTGTGCCTGTAAGTATGTGAAGGTAGAGGACATGATCAAGTCTACGTTTTAGTCACAGGTATATTTAGTAAAAGTCATGGACTGGTCACTGGCACTAAACAAAAATTCACAGCCCATGACCTGTCCATGACTTGTACTGCATAACCCTAACTAAAACTTGGGCCGGGAAGCTGCAGGTGCTTTTGGAGGGGAAGGGAGGCAGGGTCAGTGCACGTAGTGGGACCCCACTGGTGCTGGAGAGGGGCTGGACGGGCTGGCAGGCTGGAGGGGAACTACAGTCAATGGGGGCTGCGGGGGTGGTGCCCACAAGCACAGGCAGTGTGCAGAGCCTCTGTCCCCTCGACCAAAGAGCTGCAGGGACATGCCAGCCGCTTCCAGGGGAGCTCCCCTTCTCCCCCCGCCCGAGATAAGTGCCACCCTGCAACCCAACCCCTGACCCAGCCCTGAGCCCCTTCTCCCCACCCACCCAAACTATTGCTGCTGCTGTTCAGGCAGTCCCTGAGCCAGCCGCACCAGCCCCTGCAAAAGTCACGGAGGAGAATCTGTGACGTCCATGACAGACATGCAGACTTAGACATGATTAGAAAGGACATTCTTATTTTTCCATATATTTGCTCCTGCAAGATCACTAGATGGCTAACAACATTGATGTGAAGAGTGTTTTAAAAAGTCTAAGGTTTAAGATGCAGCTTGTAGAAGTGAGTCAGTGGTACTGTTAACTATTGGAACACTTCTAAATGGTCTCAGAGGTAATTTGGTTACTTGCCCAGGATTGATTATAGCAATTCTAGGCCAGATTGCCATACTAAAATGTAGTGCTGTGTGAGGCTTTTTCTTTTTCCTAGGCAATCAGCTTCATAACTTAAGAGGTTTATGAGGTGGGATGGATGAGGAAAGGAAAAAATGTGACCTTGTCCTCCACTTCCGTTACCCATTTTCACACATTTATTCTACCACCTTGAATAGTCCCTAGCTGGAATAGAGTATAAATTCATTAAATAGATGACATATTAAGGGAAAATGTTAAGTTAAACAACAATTTGGAAGAGACTGCATAGCTAAAGCGAAATCATCCATTTAAAATGAACAGTACTTTTCTGGTTTTGTTTTTTAGTTAGGTTTCATGCATGTTTTCAATCAAAGTAGTAATTTTTTCCCCTTTTCAATCTTCGCTGTAGGAAATAATGGACCGAATTTATAAGAATGTCATGAGTAAAGTCCAAGAGATGAACTATATTCAGAGAACTCTGTTCAAGATAGGCTATGACTATAAACTGGAACAGATCAAAAGGGGCTATGATGCACCTCTATGTAATATGTAAGTACAGTTAAAGGTTCAAATATCTTCCAGTGTATATGATTTATCAGAGATTAAGAGGTGACTTTTTTTTATCACAGTCTATAAGCAGTTCTCCTTGTGTAAGTAATTTGGAACTAGAGGACCCCAGGCTAACAGACAAAGGCATAACAAGATCCACTGACTAAGTCTAATTCAGAGAAATTCAGACTGAAAATAAGATGATAGTCGAACAGTAAGGGCCATTAATCACTGAAACACTTTACCTAGGATATGGTAAATTTTCCATCTCTTGGATTTTTTTAAAACAAGACCAGATGTCTTTTCAAAAGAAATGCTCTATTCCAGCCACAAGATATTGGGCTAGATGCAGGAGTTACTGCGTAAAATTCTATGGCTTGGGTAATACTTGATAAACTACATCACCATGATGGTCCCTTTGGGCCTTTAAAATCTATGAATCTTATGACTTGTTAGATGTGTCAGCTGAATAGGTAAGGAGGGGTATTAGAGTCTCTAGCCTTTCCTGCAAAGGAGCAGAACAAGTGATATTATTTATACATGGTTTCCTTTATCTCAAGACTGCTGTTTAAAAAGGTAAAAGCATTGCTAGGCGGAAATGTGCGTATGATGCTTTCTGGAGGAGCACCCCTTTCGCCTCAGACACAAAGGTTCATGAACATCTGTTTCTGCTGTCCTGTTGGCCAGGGTTATGGATTAACAGAAACCTGTGGAGCTGGAACAATTACTGAAGGTATGTTAACATACTCCTGGAAATCTGCATGTTTAATGTAGATGTGTGAATTCTTTAATTTTAACATTTGTAGCTCTTAACTTCTAGAGAATAACTTGAGTTAATAGCTACCTTCCTAGTCCATCTCTGTTTACATTTCAGTATTGTCAGATTAAAAAGAAAAACTTTGGTCACCATCTTACTGTTCCTTTCTAACTTCCCACAGTTTCTGACTATAGCACTGGCAGAGTTGGGGCTCCTCTTATTTGCTGTGAGATCAAATTGAGAGACTGGCAAGAAGGTGAGAACTTTTTGTTTTCAGCACATTCTACTATTCCTTTCAGTGAATCTGGCTGCAAGTTTCAAGCTACAGGTGAAACATGAATATGAACCATTCTTGTCAAAGTGATTAGTTGGAGTTCAAACCTGAAGATACACAGCAAACATAGTGATGACAAACTACAGAGCTACCAAGCCTTTCAGATTCATGCAAATACATGATCACTATTGCATAATATGTGTAAGAGTATAATATTTTGATCTCCAAGTAACTAGTTTTACCGTTACCTAGCCTGTTTTCCTGCTGTCCACATAATCAACTGTCGATGTTGATGTAATTGAGTCTTAGTATTTTGTGATCTCTTGATAAATGGATAATCACTTTTTTTTTATATTCTGTTTTATTTTGTGTGTGGATTCTTCAATATTTGCCTGAGAGAGGAATGTCTGTTGTATCATTCTGACTTGAAAACAATTGTACTTATCTGACTTTCAGGGGGCTACACTTGTAGAGACAAGCCTAATCCGAGAGGAGAGATTATAATAGGTGGACCTAATGTCTCTGTGGGATACTTTAAAAATGAAGAAAAGACAGAGGATTTCTCCGTGGATGAAAATGGCCAGAGATGGTTTTGTACTGGAGATATTGGAGAATTTCATCCTGATGGGTGTCTGCAGATCATAGGTTGGGGGCTTAACATTTTTTGCCAATTTAAATGCCAGTTGAGCAAGACCATAACCTCACACACATGAATAGTCTCATTGAAGCCAGTAGGACTACTCCATGCTTAAAGCTACACACTTCAGTAATTTGCTTAATCATGGTGTTAAGACATATTCTCAAAATTTAGTGATTGTGCAAAGCCCTGAAACTGATGCTGGTGTCTCTAATCTCATTTACTGTCTCTACTCAGCCTTCATTTTGAAAATTCCCACTTCATTTTTATGTATTAGTTTAATGGCTAAAATTTAGATTCTCAATGACTTTTAATGTTAGTTGCAAGTCTGAAAATTACTCCTTAAGGGTATCTTTTAAAATGGACATTTCCTTAAAAATTAAATGCTAACAGCTTTTAGGTGATTTGTTTGGCATTCCTTCTCATGTATTTTTTTAAAGGTCTTTTGCATGGTATGCCATTAAAATTAAGTAAGCATTTAAAAGGTGATACTTAAATTATTTTAACTGAGATATACAAGTGGAGGAATCTAAGTTCCTTTAAAGCAGCACGCCTTTCTAACTGTTCCTAGATCGAAAAAAAGATTTGGTGAAGTTGCAAGCAGGAGAATATGTATCTCTGGGTAAAGTAGAGGCAGCACTAAAGAACTGTCCTCTTATTGACAATATCTGTGCTTATGCCAAAAGGTAAGAGTTACGTTAATATTCTCTGTTCACCACAAACTCATTTAGGGGCATTCTTGTATTTAATGCTTGATTTACAAATGGTATTCAAAAATCCTTTGTCTGAAATGCAGATTGTAGGCCTAATTCTCCAGAGCACTAAGGCCCTCTTACAGCACTAAGAGTAAAGGGGGTGGAAATACTCCCGAGGCTGCTGCTCCTCCTATTCCTCCTCTCCCCCTCCCCCGCCCCTGGCAGAGGGTCCCCAGGTTAGTGCAGATCTGGCATAAGAGTTCTATCCTGGCCCTGTTCCCAGCAAGCCTTGTAGGCAGTAGGAGGGAGGGGTGTGATCAGTGTGCACTATGCTACAGCTGTCTTCTGCGTACACAGGCCCTTAGAGAACAAAGGGAAGCAAAGTGTAAATTAGAATAGTGCTGAGGCCAAGCTGCACCAGAATAAGGGAAGTGCAGGATCAGCTTAAAGCTCCCTTGATGTGCATGTTTCCCACCATGACTCCCTTCATTACTGCCCAAGGGTGGCACGTGAACCACCAGCTGGGGGAGGCTAGTCTCCCCCCACTGCGGCCATGGGCCCAGTCCCAAAAGAGTGCCGGGAGGGCGAGCGGCTGCAGCCTCCCCAGCTCTGGAGTGTGGGAAGGTGGGTGGCGCACAGCCTTAGCCTTCCGAGTCGGGGGGCTGGAGCTGGATGACTGGAGTCGCATGCAGGGAGCACTCACTGCAGGGGGTGAGACCACGGCTGGCTGTCCAGGGAGGCACAGCCTCCCCCAGCCTATGCGACCCGCCATCCATGTTCCTGTCCCCAATGCAGGAGCAGGGAAACTGAAAACACCAGCCTTTTTACTAAACATAAGTATAATCTATTGTTTATAGATGGTTTTGGCCTTCAGTCAAAATGCTACAATGGTGTTTATCTTGACACTTAGAGCCTGATCCAAAGCATTTTCCGTGGGCTTTGGAAAAGTCCCCCCGCTTTCCCTTAGGAGTAGATGGTGAGACTTTACTTGCACTCACTTGCAGGATACTGGATTTAGTAAAGACTCTGAACCATTCTATAACTTCTCTCAAGATCTAAATATGAGACTGACTGAATCCAGTCACTTATTAAAAAAACTTCATGATAAAGGTTGAATAGTGTGGAGGGGGGAAGAGAGGAAGAAATTAGCTATATATCTGAAAGCACTGGGGAATATTTACTTAGACTCAAGTGATTGTTGACAATTTGAAATTCGTCTTACTTGTCTGTTTTTTTCCTTGTCCTCTCATCCTGTTTTTAGCGATCAGTCTTATGTGATCAGTTTTGTGGTTCCTAATCAGAAGAAACTGACTGTATTAGCTGAACAGAAAGATGTCAAGGGAACTTGGGTCGAAATCTGTAACAATCCTATCATGGAAGCTGAGATATTGAAAGAGATTAAAGAGGTGGCAGATAAGAGTGAGTATAACTGAATTGTTTAGTATACTGTACTAAGCCAATTTCACATGAAGCTGAAAAAGGGCAGCAAAACATCTGTAGATATAGTCCTCTCACCCATGTTTTCTAACTTGCTGGGAAATCTGTTGAACATGTTACCTCTGGATGTAGTTGGTAAGATTTGACTCTATTCAAAATTCTCTGAATGTGAGTAGAGGAGCACAGTTTCGGGCAATTTTCTTGTTCCTAAAGCAGGACAATAGGAATCCAGTCCAGTAAGTGTTACATGCATGATACAGTTGGTTTTAGAACGTTCTGCTAATCCTTGTTGTAGTGCTGGATGAATGGCCAAAAGCTGGTCTGGCTACTCTCTAACATAGCCTATGAGGCCAAAGAAAAGTAGAGTGAATTTTCAAGGCTTTCAGGGAACAAGGAAAATTAATTGAGACTTTATGGCCAAACAGGAAACAGTAAAGATGGTACTGGTTTTTGTCTCAATTTAACTTATTTTGGCAATAACCGTACTAATAGAATACACATTAAACACTCTTCCATCACTTATTCCTACAAGATGAGAATCAGCCTGTTTTAATCAGGACAATAGTTAAATAACATTTACAATATAATTCTAAGAGGATGGTAGGCAGTGTAAGTTTTTGTTTTGCATGAGTTTTTTGTTAGATTTCCATGTTTCCCATTGAACTGGTGAAAAACTTAACTCTCTCTATTGTGTTGCATGTAAATCATAAAATGTTTTCCACATAACTTTTTTTAATTCTTGTCTGTCTGTTTGGCTTATAGAAAAAAATCCTTGACAGCACTAATGTTTTAGATAGAACTAAGGCCAAGATTTTTCCTTTGGCCTTCCTTCCAAGGAACATTAAACAAATCATCTTGGAATTAGTTTAACAGAATGTTTTGCAGTTCAATCACACAAGGCATATAAAACGAAAACAAAACTATATTGCAATAATAGTCTAAAGTTAAAGCTATAAAGTTAGGTGATACAGCAGGAGCTTTGTGGCCACTGATTCTAATAACTGTACATTTACTGCCATCTACTGGTTGTATTGTGATAGTCTGTTTTTGGAAATTCAATTTCTAATTGGGGGTGGTGCTTTTATTTCATTTTCATTTTACTCTAGAATGTTAATACTTCAGCAGAACAAAGTCAATATCCTTGGTTAGCGTTATTTATTGTTATTATGGTTAATTAGGATAGTGCCTAAGGGTTACCTGAGATTGGAGCCCTATTATGCTAGGCCCTGTATAAACACAGAATAAGACAATCCTTACTCTGAGGAGTATGTAATCTAAAAACGTTAAATGACTTTCAGCATTTCCATTGATAATTCATTTTCAAGGGTTCATAATTTGGCCACTGTTGGCTGCAAGCAAGGATCCCTCATTTGAGGGAACTGACTTTTTTTTTTTTTAATTTATTTTTTTTAAGGGCAATGGGGACTTTAAATGACACTAACAAAAATAAGGAAATGCTTGCTCACTTTGGATGTTTGCTTATTTGGAACTCTTCTGATTTAACAACTCCACTTTTAAGAATAAAACTTACCCCATTTAGTCTATGCTGGAACAGACTTTTTTGGCAATTTGTCTTCCCCCGCAAGAATATTTTTAAGATACAGGAAACCAACAGATGAATTAGCATTGTTATGCATGCACTGTACATTGGAAACAACTATGTCCCCTAAATTTGTTTTGAAAATCTGACCCCTCTGCATGTTATGACTAAAGTGTGCATGCAGTGTTGTCCATAATGTAGGAATGCACACATGTATATGCACACATCCCTAGCTTATACTGTATTTGGATTTGTGTGCACACATACTTTTAAAAATTGTCAGCTGTGTTTCACTTAAATTTTCTACAAAAATGTACAGAACTTGGGTGGATCATCATATCCTATGGATATGAGTACAATCAGTTTCATCCTTCAATTGCTACTGTGAATAATAGTAATCATGGGCCTGATCATGTAATCCTTGCTCATAGCTAACTTCCTAATGCATGCTACAGCCACATTTTTTTTTATACCCAATTGTGCCTATAATGCAATTGGGCATTATAGGCATTCATTTGTTTTGCACTTCTCATTTAGTGTGCAACTTTGATACTGCTTTGAGGTTTTATTCTGTGATCCTCATTTGTTTGGCACTTTTTTTTTTTATTTACAGTGCCAATCCACTGGAGCTGTACAAAAGATAAATGCTATGGCATGTGTTACTAGAATACAGAGATGTAATGGCAAATAAGTATTACAGCCATAAGTTTGCATTTTCTTTCTTCAATGAGTTGTTTCCATGACTGTATTGATATGAAGCTATTCCACTATATAATATATAATAACTGCTGAATATGTCTTATTCCTATTCATGAAGTTGTATAAATCAGTGTTTTATCTGTGAATGTAATCATAAATATATGTATGTTTTTTATTGCTCCTGCAGTGAAATTAGAGAGATTTGAAATACCAATCAAAGTACGGTTAAGTCCTGAACCGTGGACCCCAGAGACTGGTCTAGTAACTGATGCTTTCAAATTGAAAAGGAAGGAATTAAAGAACCATTACCTCAATGATATCGAGCGAATGTATGGAGGAAAATAAACTTCTGAGCTACATTGACTAGAAAGTTGCTTCTCATACCCTACACGACAGAACTCAAGCCTCAGAATATTGGACACCCTTGTGTACTGTAGATACCACAGGTAGGTAGTTCAGACAGTACATGAAATCAGTGAAGACCTACCTAACCTGTAAAGCCAGGTCCTGTGAGGAGAAAAAACACTTGCTTATGGAACCAAACTTTCTAGCTGCTAGCAGAAAACATTTATCCACTTTAAACTGTTTCATTTGTTCACTTCCACTTTGGAGTTAGATGTGATCATGTGAAGCAGTGTAACTTGATAACCTGATTTCCACTGTTGCTTCTATACCATATTCCAACTGCTTTCCCATCTGTTCGTCTCCAATTCCCTATACAAATATGAAAATGAGTTAAAATGTAAATCTGACAATTCCTACATCAGAGAAGGGTACTTGGTAAGGGGAAAAAATAAACATATTTAAGATTTGTACTTCTTATGCAAAAAGTGAAGATGAAGTAGGAAATTGTTAAATACAAAGCATTGCAGCTTTCGCAAAAGTATTGGTGTAACGTCTTATCTCAGGTCCTGTCCTAGATTAAATGAAAATGAATAGTTTTAACTTGAACCTGATCTGTTTATCACCGTTCCTAAAAGGCCAGTACAGATGCATAAAGCTCCTTTTAGAATTTGAGTTCATGGAAGAGGGAAAGAGAAATCTGAGGTTATTGCACTGCATTTAAGCCCAGTTCTAGATTCTGCTATGGCCCCTTTGTATTGGAAGCTGTGAGCCAGAAGGGTAGCTTAAAATACCACCTCTCCCCATCCTACCCCAGTTATGTCCTGCACTGAGCTCAGGTTGACAAGATCCAAGACTTGGGCCTATTGATTATTAACACTCGTACTACAAAATTTATTCAAGGCCACAGAATTAATTACATGGCACTGAAAATGCATTACTGACAGTAGATTGAATCTTCTGCACATCCAGTTATATTATGAATATTTTCAGTGCCTAAAAAGGAATGTAATATACTTAGTGAAACAGGAAGGGTGAACTGTGAAAGGCTTTTTTAAAATCAAACTAGTCAGAATTTCATTCTTCAACAAGAGTGTTCTATGAACAACTTATCTCCAGTAGACTTTAAATGTTCTTAAATATTTTTATACTTGCCACAATGTGATGTGTTTTTTTTTGTTTTTTAAATTCAAAACAGCATTTTCAACTTTGACACACAGATTAAAAAAAAAAAAAAAAAGACTCCCACTGCAAGAACTGTTGCTTGTTAGTGAGGTCATCAGCTACCATATAGAACTGAGGTCTTACAGACAAGTAAAGGCAGAACTAATATTCAGATCATTTTTGTCTTTAAACAGCTATGACTTCTTTAAGTCAACATTCGGTTATTGCTTTGAAATATTAGGCCCTGATCCTCCAAATGCTTAGTTATATATGTAGCACTACTCACATGAGTAAAGTTATGAGTAAAGCTCAACACATGTAAGAATTTACAGGATCAGGGCCTAAAACATTTTGTATTAACTTATTTAAAAGTATTACTATTCACCTTTTAAATATGTCAATCAAAACAAGCCACAGTGGGAAGCCAAGCATTTCCCATATTCTTCTTTTACATACAGTTGATGAGCTTGGTTTCTGGTTAGGGATTTTTGTTCATTAAACTTGTTAAAAGAAGAGAAAACACTTGAGGTAGAACTTTGTGTGTCTGTTTCTAAAAATGTTTGTTTTAAAAACTGGAAACCGTAGAGGTGCTGAAGTGGGAAGGAGGCAAATAATACAATAATGGCTTTGCCACTGAGTATGCAACATCCTGTACTGTTTCTTCAAAATCCTCAGTTAGCACTCTGGGCTCATGTATCTCTCTTAGATGTTCCCCCTTGAACCATAAATACTGTAAAAAGTGGAAGCTCTTGCAACTGTTCTACTTTGCACTTCTTTCTTAATCATTTTATATATGTTGCTTACATTTTGTACAGATGTGGCTCTCAACTGTGATATTATAACTTACTTTGATCTAAAGTATTTATAAAATAGACTGTCTATTCATAATATTTAAATGTTGTGTATATGATGGTAAAGGAAAATTATCGGATATTGTCATTGTAAAGAGTGAAGGGTTTTATATGAAACATCCTCAGTATATAGTGATTTTAAAAAACAATCAGGGCAAGATTTTCCTTTTGTGAGGTGTATGTGTGAATCCCCTTTTCCCAGCTCAACCAACTTTCAAAGTGAAAATAAATCATGATTATGGATTGGTTAGCCATAAGCTCTTAGACTGTGCTTTCCTCTGGGGACCAATTTCTTTTTAAACTTTCAAATAACTTTTTATTTATTTTTACATGCATAGCTCCTCTAGTCAAACCACAACACTGCCAAGTGATTTTGCTAAAACCCCTTGGGGATGAGGAGCAAATCCATTTAAAAGTTGGCTGCTGCTAGTTGTGCATGGACTTTCAACAATCATTAAAGGGGACCAGAAAAAGGCCTCTCTTTTTTCCTTAAACACATATACTTGTGTATGAATACAGGAAATACTGCCCATGTCAATAGTGGTTTTTCAGATTATTAGTCTTGGAGACATGTTAGTTTTCTTTCTGTATTAAAATTATTCATTGTTAAAGAACTAAAATAGCTTTTAGACCATCTAAACACCACAAACAAACTGTAATTAAACAAATGTAAGAAATAGCTAGTTATGTGCACTTAGATCTGAGGGCAGATTTTATTAATTGCTTTTTTTAAGCACATATGTATTTATTGGGCCTCCAGTAGTTTCCCTCTATTGTACCCATATGTTTTCATTGATAAGGATCATTATTTTCAATGTGTATGAAAGTTAAAGTATTCTTTCAAAGATGGAATACAGTTGAATTGGTTCTTGTTGTCAAAGTGTTTGAGAGACTGCATTTTTGCACAACACAAAATCAATATGTAAAAGAGTTTCTCTAAACAGAATACAGAGAAGTGGTCCATGTGCTCATGATGGGCAGAACAGATATTTTAAATATCAGATAATTGCATCTTTTTACCTACATCCTTTTCATATCAAAGGAAAGGCTTAACCTGCAAACACCTTTTTAATGCTTTGCACAAGGCTATGCACAATAGTACAAACTCCACAGGTATTAAGCTTTTGCAGTGCATATTGTAAGAATTCTCGGAGATGACTCATTTAGGGGGTTTGGGGATGCCCTACAGAATAAAAACAAATCTGCACTGATCTTTATGTTGCTTTAAGAAAGTAACTCCTCTCTGTATGTAGGAAGTATGGAAACATCGTGGGAAATAACTTTGTACTGGACAGTATACATCTCTTACATTTAAGGAAAAAAAGACTTCAAACACAGAATATTTACAACAAATCTTGACAGTTATAGAAACAAAGATGGTGTTGCATACAGTACTTGCCCCTTAACAAGAACTTCAATTGTCACTTACTGTTCGTTGTACATAAACATGGAACTTATTAAGCTGCTTCTGGAAAAAGTGTTTTAATATGCTGACAAAGCAGTATGGCATATACAGAGAGGAGATGAAGCCATTCCATATACCTACTTGTGTACTTGCATATGCTGTCATTCTGAATGTGACTACAGCCCATACATAGACTCCAGTCTTTCTGAAAAGCCAGGTGGTGGACGGTATACAGCACATGAAAGATGCAGTATGCCACAGAAGTACTAAATTACTTAAAGAGAAACTTTGCGAGATGTTCCTGTCTGATAGGAGCTAGATACTCATTTAATCTTTAGCTTCATTTTCTTGGTACCTCTGAATTCTCCCCTAGTAGGGTTGTCTTCAAGCTAGACTAGTCCTGAGGATCCCCATCCTTCTAAGTAGGGAACAGTATAATGCCCTTTAAATTCCTTAACACACCCCTTCTAGCCAGTTGTAATGAGAAGGAAGGAGAGTAAGTAATCTTCTCCAGTGCTGCCCAGTAGGGACCATTCTATATAGCAAAGTACATTTCTGGATCCCAAGGAGCATCTTTTCCACAATACTAGTGAGCATCAGGTTAAACTTGCTGGTGCAGGTACTGTTAGGCATATTTTTTCCCCCCATTTTACAATGTGTTAATGCAATAAACAAAGGTGCTAGTTCTGGTTTGAAGTGTATTACGAACAACGCACATTGGCAATGTCCACTTCAATCAACGAAAGTTGCTTGTAGCTTGCGAGAAGGCAAAATTTGACTTGAAATACCTTCTAGCTCTGAATGGGTTAAATGTCTGTTCCTGCAGAGAATTAAACACTGGCACAATTGAGCAAAAACTGCTGGGGAGGTAGACTAGCATAAAAATGTCTTTAAAAAGGGAGAGGGGCTGGTTAGCATGCTAGAAAGTGAAGGCACTAGTGTAGTAATGCTGGCAGTTTTGATAAAGGAAGAAGAGAACACAAATACTAAGCTGCTGTTTCTTTAAAAGTGGCTGATGACAAAAATGAGCCACCTGGCTAGTTTTGCAAGAACATACAGCTCATTCTATAAGCATTTACCCTATTTAGATGCCTCAGGGCTTTAGGTATTTGCTGGCAGGGAATTGTGCTTGGTAAGGAAAGAAACCAAAACATGGCTTGATCCAACACAGCCTTACCCCAGAAAAACAGCTTAGATGTTGCACTGTGCTGAAAAAAATGTTACACTCTTCTGGTCTTTGTCTTACTTCAATTCCAGGTGACTGTAAAGTAGAAAACAAGCTGCACAAATGTTTCTAGCTGGGGTGAGCACCACTGAAGCCCCTCTGTATGCGCTCAGCAGTGCTATTTATAGTTTTGAGTACTGTAGCCTGCTGTAGAAAGCCTCATCTACCATACAGAAACATCTCTTTAATAAATAATCCATTTCAGCTAACAATGGTGTGTGGATGGGCATAACTTCGTTTAAAAGTTTAAAAAAAAAAATCAGTGTGAGACAGACAGAAAACTTTGGTCTAATTCACCAGGCCTTGCACCTTGTGTAATCACATACACTGGTGCTAAGTGGATCCATTCTGAGGTAGTAACATTTCTCACCTTGTGCTGATGCAGGTTACTACACAAGGTGCAGCGCAACAGAAATGGAAGGGGAGGTTCAATTGGTGGAGGTGGATCCTAATTTTTAGTTTATTTTTTAAAATAAGTGCCTAGCACTCGAGGAGGGTGAGTTTGAAAAGACAGAACTCTTTGCTGTTTATGGGTTCAGGGCCACATTGACCCACTGGCCCACCTCTCTGAAGGCTATAAAATACCCCTTTCTGCTGGTACAGCACAAAGCATGTTTTGATCAGTACAGAGCTTAAAAGTTTCCTGAACTATTCTCTCCAGCCTTTTCTTCTCACAGACCATGCTTTCCTCAGCCAACTTTAGCTCCACTTAACATAAAAATGACCATAATGGGTCAGACCAATGGTCCATCTAGCCCAGTATCCTAGTGCCAGATGCTTCAGGAGGGAATGAACAGAACAGGGTAATTTCAATTGATCCATCCTGTCCAATCCCAGCTTCTGCCATTCTGTTTTGAACCCAGTTACACTTTTGGCCTTCACAACATCCTCTGGCAATGAATTGTACGTTTTGTCAAGTACTTCCTTATGGTTGTTTTAAATCTGTGGCCTATTAATTTCATTGGGCAAACCCTGGTGGTTTTTTTTTTTTTTTTTTTTTTTTTATGTGAAAGAGTAAATAACACTTCCTTATTCACCATTCATGACTTTATAGACCTCAGTCATATCCTGCCTTAATCTCCTTTCTAAACTGAACAGTCCCCATCTTTTAAATCTCTCACATGGAAGCCAGGGCCGCCCAGAGGATTCAGGGGGTCTGGGGGAGGGCTGGGTCTTCGGCAGCAATTCAGTGGCGGGTCCCTCTTGGAGGGAAAGACCCGCCACCGAATTGCCACAGAAGAATGAAGCGGCAGCAGTAGAGCAGCCCAAGTGCCGCCAACTGTGGCTGTCTTTTGTTTTTTTTCTTCCACATGTGGCACTTGTACTCACGGGATGGCGCTCCGAGCCTTCGGCAGCACTTCAGCAGCGAGTCCTTCGCTCGCTCTGAGTCTTCCGCTGCACTGAAGGACCCTCAGCTGAAGACCCAGAGCGAGTGAAGGGCCCGCTGAAGTGCCATCAAAAACCCAGAGCAGTTTGTGGGGCCCCTGCAGGGCCCGGGGCAAATTGCCTCACTTGCCCACTCCTTTGGGTGGCCCTGATGGAAGCTGTTCCATACCCCTAGTCATTTTTGTTGCCCTTCTCTCTACCTTCTCCAATTCAACTATATCTTTTTTTTGACATGAGCCAACCAGAACTGCACGCAGGATTCAAGATGTAGGTGTACCATGGCTTTATATACTGAGATGATATTTTCTGTTTTATCTATCCCTTTCCTGATGGTTCCTAACATTGTTTGTTTAAAAAACAAAACAAAACTCTGTTGCTGCGTATCTATCAGATGTTTTCAGAGAATGATCTAAAATGACTCCAAGATCTCTTTCTTGAGTGGTAACAGTTAATTTAGACCCCACCATTTTGTATGTATTGCTGGGATCATTTTTCAACATTGAATTTCATCTACTATTTTATTGCCCAGTCACCCAGTTTTGTAAGATCCACTTTTAACTCTTTGCGGTCAATGTTGGACTTAAATAATCTTGAGTAATTTTGTATCATCTGCAAATTTTGCCACCTCACTGTGCATCCCCTTTTCCAGATCATTTATGAATATACTGAACAGCACAGGTTCCAGTACAGATCCTTGGGGGACCCCCCTCCCTATTGACCTTTCTCTGTTATGAAAACTGACCATTTATTCCTACCATTTCTGAAAGTCCAAGTACACTATATCCACATGCTTGTTGAACCCTTCGAGGAATTCTAATAGATTGGTGAGGCATGATAAGCCTTCACAAAAGCAGCATTGTCTCTTCTCCAACATATCGCGTTCATATATGTGTCTGCTAATTCTGTTCTTTACTATAGTTTCAACCAGTGTGCCTGGTACTGAAGTTAGGCTTACTGGCCTGTAATTGCCAGAATCACCCCTTGAGCTTTTTTTTTTTTTTTTTTTTTCTCCAAAAAAAATAGGCGTTACATTAGCTATCCTCCAGCCATCTGCTGCAGAGGCTGATTTAAGTGATAGATTACGTATTACAGTTGTCAGGTCTTCAGTTTCACATTTGAGTTCCTTCAGAACTCTTGAGTGAATACCAACTGGTCCTAGTGACTTATTACTGTTTTTAATTTATCAGTTTGTTTCAAAACCTCTTCTGCTGCCATCTCAATCTGGGACAGTTTCTGAGATCTGTCACCTAAAAAGAATGACTCGGATGTGGGAATCTTCTTCACATTCTCTGCAGTGAAAAGCAATGCGAAGAATTCATTTAGCTTCTCTTCTTGTCTTCCTTGAGTGCTTCTTTAGTACCTTAATCATTTAGTGGCCCCACTGATCATTTGGCAGGCTTCTTGCTTCTGATGTACTTTAAAAAAGTTGCTGTTTGTTTTTGTATCTTTTGCTCTTCAAATTCTTTTTTGGCCTGCATTATACTTTTACATTTGACTTGACAGAGTTTATGCTCGTTTCTATTTTCCTCAGTAAGATTTGACTTCCGATTTTTAAATGATGCCTTCTTGCCTCTGCCTCTTTTACTCTTAAACCCTTGTTCCTCCTTTTCCTCCACTCTGCATGGCAACTTTGACCACTGCTTGGGTTCCCTGGGGCCTGCCCAGCTCTCTTTGCAACTGTTTGCCCACTTTTCCCACTGCCCTGCAACCACTGTGCTCTAAGGGCTTGTTTACACAGGGAAATTGACAGGCATATCTTGTCCAGAAAAACTACTCTGCTATAGCCATAGAGATAAGGTCTCATATGCCTACTGCTTAACAAAGATCTGGACTTTTCTATAAGGAATCCGGCACAAAGAGAATTGCCTGAGCACACTGATGAGAACTCACATTTAACAAACACATTGAGAACTAACTAATAAACAGGTTTTAGTGGGCTGGGTTCTGCATTTTTATAGCAACCTGCTTTGCAATAAAATATCCTATCTTGCCACTTAAGAAGCATCCAGCATGGATCTACATTTACACTAGACACTAAACAATCTTTGCCAATTAAAATAGAGCTTCTGCCATCTATTCCGCATAAAAGAAGGTAAAGAACCCAGATGGTGTCAAGTTCATATTTGCCCAAGAAAGGAGAGTAAGTGGAATGGTTATACAATATGGCTCAGCTGTCTCACCCTATGGAGGAGTGTGTCCCAGAATGGCACTAACCTAAATGGCTGATCTGCCCACTGGATGGATTTTTCTTTCCTATGGAGCAAAGTTGTGTGTTCAAGTGAAGCTTGGCTGGGTAGACATTAGAGTTGCGTGACTGAGGGATTTTCCCATTTCAAATACTGGTAGGGTTACCATATGTCCCATTTTGGCTGGGACAGTCCCTTTTTTAAGCCCTGTCACAGTTGTCCCAACCTCTTTGGCAGAAGTGGGCAGTTTACACAAGCAAACAGGACAAACTACTTCTGTCAAAAAAGTGGGGTATGGTGCGGAGAAACATGCAGGGGGGACGAGCAGCTATGCCAGCCCTGCTCAGGAGGGAGGCAGGCCTCAGGCAGGGGAGCAGGGAGGGCTCAAGTGAGCAGCGATATCAGCTGTGTGTAGGGGGCAGGCAGGGGTTGGGCAAGCAGCTCAGCCAGCCCTGCACTATGTCCCTTTTTTCCCTCTGGGAAATATGGTCATCCTAAATACTGGCCTTTTTTCCCTTTTTCCAAAGAAGAAAGCCACAGAACCATTATTACTGAAAGTCTTACAGCAATGCCTAGATTGCCCAATCGGTATTAGAGGCCCACCCATGGCAGAAAAGGAAGTGTGTTGCCCTCTGAGCTGCCTAAATTGTTTGTCACCAGGCTTGAGATTGGATGGTTCAACAAGTCAGTAAAATTGCTAAAATTTGAAATGAAAAAAAAGCCCCAAGGCCATCTAGTCCACTCCCTTCCAGGACAGGATTGTTCCTCTCCATCCCACACTGTGTTTGGAGGGCTTTTTCAAAAAGACTTGACTAACATTACTGCCCAGAGCTTAGTCCAGAAGTTCAGGCTTCACAACTATCAAGTTTGTGTCATAGTATACTTTCCTCAATCTGAACCTTAGAGTCCAAAAATGAGGTACTAGCATGAAATCCTCTAAGCTTAATTACCAGCTTAGATCTGATACGCTGCCTCCAATCAGGACTCTGAGTGCCCGATAAACTCTGGTCTCCCCAAAACCTTCCCTGGGGACCCCCAAGACCCAGACCCCCTTGATCTTAATACAAGGAAAGTAAACTCTTTCCCTCCTTAGTGCCTCTCCTAAGCTTTCCCTCCCTGGATTACCCTAGAAGATCACTGGGATTCAACTCCTTGAATCTTAAAACAGGGGCTTTCCATCTTACCCAGAGGCAATACAGATTCAAGTTCCATGAATCTAAACAAAGGAATTCCCCCTTTTCCCCCTCCCTATCTCCCACCACTTCCCTGGTAAGTACAGACTCAGTTCCTTTGAGCCTTAACCAGGAGAAAAAATGAAACAGATCTAAAAAGCAAAACTTTTAATAAAAAGAAAAAAAAAAGGGCAAGTGTTATCTCTGTAATCTAGATGGTAAATATTACAGGGTCTTCCAGCTTATAGAATCTGGAGAAAAAGCCTTCTCCAACAGAAATACAATATAAAATACCTCCAGCAAACTACACATGTGCAAATAAAGAAAAACAGTTAAAAAGACTATACTGCCTTTCTACCTTTGTACTTACAAAATTGAAATAGAAGATTAGAGAGCCTGTAGGTACGTGTGGTCACTCTCAGAAACCAGAGAGAACAGCAGACACAACAAAAGACACACAAGCTTCCCTCCACCCAGATTTGAAAGTATCTTGTTTCTTGACTGGTCCTCTGGTTAGGTGTTGCAGGTCACTGTTTGTTAACCCTTTACAGGTGAAAGAGACATTAACCCTTAGCTATCTGTTTATGACAGTCTGGCCTAATAATATTCAGCTTCCATTCTTCTTTTCTTATATCAATAAAGTTAGTTCTTGATTTAGCCCCTTGAAAAAAGACAGCCTAAAAGAGCTCCTTTGTAGTTCCATGAAGAAAAGTAATCTGTTTTTGAAAGGGCAAAGCTAATGCGACTGGCCAGAGAAAATGCTGCTGAACTTCACTTTGTGTCTCCTCAAATGAATCTCTGACCCTCTTTTTCAAGTCATGATACAGAATGCATCTATTAGTAGACACCATTAGCCTTTTGCTCTCTAAATTGTTACTCTTCTAAACTAAGTAGTCTCCCACTTTAACAATATCTTGCTACAAGGGGCTGGCAGAACCACACTATTGAACATTTTATTCATCCAATGTATCTTACAGACAATTAATTAATTAATTCTCAGAATTCACTCTGAGGGAGGCAAAGTATTGTAATCCCAGTTTTACAATGGGCAAACTGGGACACAAAAGAACTTTTACCTCAGCATAACTACATAAATACAGCTGCAACAGGGAAGATCCCAAATGTAGGTGGGCTGCCCGAGCACAGTGTAATCCGCTTTTCTTTAATTTTCACATGAGGACAATACTTCTACCTCCCTGATTTCCTGAATGACACATGCTACTGCCTCCCTCACCAGCACTGGATATAAAAAAACACAACTAAATTTAAGTAGCATGGGGAAATGCTTCTACTACTGATGACTGATCCTGTTCCCATAAGGTGCTGAGCATCGAATCCTATCAGTGGTTAACAGTGTCCTAGATGGAAGGTGCTCATTGCCTGGCAGGGGCAGCCCCTTTATTAACTAGGGTGAACAGATGTCCCAATTTTATAGGGACAGTCCTGATTTTTGGGTCTCTCTCTTATATAGGCTTCTATTACCACCACCACCCCGCCACTCCCTGTCCTGATTTTTCACATTTGCTGTCTGGTCACTCTATTATTAACCCTCATAAAAAGCAAACAACTGCCCTTTTGTTGGAAGTTCAATGGTAGGAATAATTCCAGGGATAAAATTGAAAATCAGAGTTCAGTTTTTACAGGCAACTGCAGGTACAAAGAGGTTTCTGACTAAGGGCTGGTCTACGCTACGGGGGGAAATTGATCTTAGATGCGCAACTTCAGCTACGTGAATAACGTAGCTGAAGTCGAATATCTAAGATCGGATTACTCACCCGTCCTCACTGCGCGGGATCGATGTCCGCGGCTCCCCCTGTCGATTCCGGAACTCCATTGGGGTTGGTGGAGTTCCGGAATTGATATAAGCGCGCTCAAGGATCGATATATCGCGTCTAGATGAGACAGGATATATCGATCCCCGAGCAATCAATTTTAACCCGCCGATACGGCGGGTAGTCTAGACGTAGCCTAAGTCCCTAACTACAGCTCCTTAAACTGGACACCATGAGAACTCTGTCTCTCTAAAACAAGGGTTCTCAAACTGAGGGTTGGGACCCCTTGGGGAGGGGCACAAGGTTATTACATGGGGGTGACAAGCTGCCAGCCTCCACCCCAAACCCCACTTTGTCTCCAGCATTTATAATGGTGTTAAATATGTAAAGAAGTGTTTTTAATTGAAAAGAGGGGTTGCACACTGAGGCTTGCTATGTGAAAGGGGTCACCAGTACAAAAGTTAGAACCACTGCACCGTGGCAGCAAATATGGTTCTTTAAGCATTTTTTAGGAATCACTGTAGCTGCAATTTCCCCATTTAACCTAGAAATAGGCAACATTTTATCCCTTTGCCTGCCAGATTAAAGGTAAAGGGGTCCTTAATTTAGCCAACAGAAGCTAGCGGCTGAAAGATGAAGTCAGCGAAATTCAAACTAGCAATAAAATGTAGCTACTTAACGCAGTGGGTAACTAACCATTGGAACAGATCAGAGAGGGATGTAGCAAATGCTCCACCTCTGAGAAGCTTTAGATCAAGCTGGGATGTCTCTCGCTAAGATATGCTTCAGCCCCGCACGAAAGCTTGGTTCAATTCCGTGCCTACGTTGCACAGCTCAGACTGGGGGAACATCCCGGGCCCTTTACAATCTCCCTCTGCTAAGGCGGCTTAAAAGCATATTTCTGTTTCCCGGAGATAAACAAGGCTTGGGGCAGCGGTTCTGCGCGCCGGGAACATCTCCACTTATGGAGCAGAAGAGCCCCGCGGTGGGCGGGGGAAGCGGGATTAAAGCCTCCCCGCAGCACAAGGCAGCCAGGCGCCGCGGCAGGATGAGAAGCGCTGACCTCCAAGCGCCGCGTCCAGCCGGCTGCAGACTCCCCCAGGGCGGCCAGCCCGGGCGGGACACCACTGACCCCACGCCCGGCAGCTCGCCATGAACTGCAGCGAGGCGCTGCGCCTGCGGGCCCTGCTCAGCCACCTGCTGCGGCACCTGCCCGGCGGGGCCAACGCCAGTCGCAGGGCCGCCGCGCCGGGGGGGGACGACGCCTACCTCTACGTCCTGCTCATCATGATCTTCTACGGCTGCTTGGCGGGCGGGCTGATCCTGGCCTACACCCGCTCCCGCAAGCTGGAGTCCAAGCACGACCCCTTCCACCTCTACATCGAGCGCGACTGGAGCGGGCGGCACGAGGGCGCCGCGCCTCACGACGGGGCCGGCCTGGAGGGCGAGCAGCTGCTGTGAGCCCCGGGCCGCCGCGGAGCGAGCTCGTGGGCGCCGCCTCAGCGAGCCGGCGGCGGGACATGGGGAGCCCCCGGCGGGGCACTAGGCGGCCGCGGCGCCTGAGGTAGGAGGGGCGGCGAGGCTCCCGCCCTGGCCCGAAGAGCGAGCAGCTGCCCTGGCCAGGCGGGTGATTGGCCCCCAGCCGGGCTCTCCGCTGCCCGCCTTCGCCGCGGGGCAGCTCCCCGGAGAGGGGACGGGGGCCATGGGGACAAGAATGTTCCCCTGAGGTAACTTCCACAGGGCCGAGACTCCCCTGCGAGCCTGAGTGGGCGAGCCCGAGCCTGAGCCAGGCGTTCAGTGACCACAGCGCCCCCTGCAGGCAGCGCTCGCAGCTAAAGCAGGCGAGCCGGACCCAGCCCACCTCCGAACAAAGGAACCCGACCAGCCTCCTTTTACTTGAGAGGCAGAAGAGTAAATAAGGCGAACAGAGGATGAAGAGGGGGTTAGATTTTAAACATTGTTTTCAGAACTGGTATCTTCCATAAGAAAGCACTCCTCAAAAAATCTAGGAGAGCAGAACTGAGGTTACACACAGAGATCGCCCTGAGCAGCAATTTCACATAAATTAGATCAAAAGGCAAAATGCAAATAAAAGGAACATTTTCCAAAGCACTAATGGGAGTTAGGTGTCCAATGCCAGTTGACTTTCTAATTTCCGTGGGATTCATTTGTGTAACTTCATTCCAAGAAACTGGTGAAGGTAAAAAGAACTAATCCATGACAGGTCAGAGACAAGACCCAAGGCTGCAATGAGCTCTGTGCAGGCCAGTCCCTGTGTCCACCCAGGGTTCATTACAGGATGGGGGGCCTAAGGCAGGAAGCAGAATTTTCTTCTGAATTTCTTCTTTTATCTGAACTTAATCAGTCCAAATCTCAACTATATTTGAGTTTCAGATCTGTTTAACATGTCTTCAATAGAGACATCACTACAACCCATGGAGCTTGGTGAACAGGGAGAAATCAAATTGGCAAGTGTTTTGGCTAAATGCCAAATCAAATTTGGCCCAGAACAAAGCACCTGAAATTCAGTTCAACCCCAGTAAGAACCTTATATACGTAATGAACTGCTCTGTGGGAATTAAGCTTTTGTCAGCACTGTATACATCACCAGGCAGCTACTGAGATGAAAAAAAAACAACCTTTTGCATTACACAAACTGTTTATCTTGTAACATAGTTGTCCTTTTAACAATTGAGACTGATTTGCATTCATTTTTACAGTACTTATTTTGGTTAGTGTATCTCTAGCTACTTTTCTTTTGCTCAAATGTTTTCAAGCATTATATAGGATAAGGTATTTCTCTTTAGAGGGGCTAGTCATACTCAATTTTATCTGAACTAAAAATGCTGTTACTGAAAAATTGCTTTTATCAGTTTTTAAATACAACTGCTTTTAAAGCCAGGCACAATAACCTAAATTACATGAAAATTACCTGTTTCTTTGCAACATCTAGCTCTATAACACTTTATAATGAAAAGACCTTAGTGCATTAAGACTGCATAGGCTATTTTAAAAAAAAAAATGCAGAATGAGGCCTGTTCTTCTGTGACATTCTCCAGGGTACAATCTCGATTGTTGAACAGCTGTGTTCCCTCAAGTCTCCAATGTGGGGTTCCTTTTACACCACTCTTCTGTAAGAACAGCTGCTCCTGGCCTGTTCACACACAGCCACTAGCAAAATCACTCCCAGATATGTTACATAAATGCTCTGCTAGCCACTCATGAATTATGTACAGGGCGACACGAGCAACTTCCCCGTTCCAGCCTTGTCCCTCAGAAATGTGCATCTTGTATTGTCCAGCAGTTGCTGGACAATGCAAGCTCATAGAAAGTCTGTCATTGCCCTCAAAAGAGATAACAGAACCTGTGCATATAGTTTAAGTGGTGGTTCCTAAACAGTTCAATCCAAACACCCATTGGTTTAGATAAAACAAGTTTATCTTTTATAGCTCAGTCCTTTGTTTTAAAAAGATCTTCAATTTTCAGCTGAGTCATTGGTGAAAGCCTGTCTCTTGTGGACTTGAGCTTTAGGCCATCCCTGTGATGGAATATAAATTTCTTGTTCACTTCCTCCTGCTGAAGAATGTCCACTTAACTAGGTAATAGCCTCATTGTCTCTGAGGAACTGGTTTGTGGGTATTCCCGAGAATTATAATATATTTCAGTAACAGTCATACAGTAGAACCTTATAACTTTACATACAGTGTTGCAACACTTTAGCAGGATATTATTCAGCAGATTGACTTTTCAAGTGATGCCACACAAGGCATACTTTGTACAAAATATATCATAAACTTGTAATGGTGATCATAGTGGCCTACCCTGTCACGCCATCCCTATATTATAACTCAACAGCTCAAATAAAGTCTACAACACCAAGTCTGGAGCTTCTGTGATCCAAATCTTTCCCTATAAATCTTACAAACAATGCATGAATTGGGAGTGAGAGAGAATATACATAAGAGAACCTAACTTGAGGAGAGGAGATTGGAGCAGACAGAGGAAAACTAGGACCCTTGAGCAAAAGTTGTATGTGCTGAAGTCCAACTGGTTGCAGGAGTCTATGCCAACCTTAGAATTCAAGCAGCAGGCTGATTTATGCTCATAATACACTTCTTGTATTTGTAACAAAATCAAGGAAATTCTCAAGTCACTTTTGTAACTAACTTAATTGCAAGTTATCAAAATTTAATTCCAAGATTATGTTAATTAATAAAACCTAAGTCTTAAAGTGTGGAAATAAAGGTAGATACAGATTCTAATACAAAACAGGTTTTCTAACAAACCTAGGTGTGCAAAAATTTACACTGGGCATTCCAACCACATCAACTCTGTCCTTTGTTTATTGTTTTCGCTGTAAGACAGTTAAAATTGTTTAATGGATAGGCTATTAATTTTATGTTTAGTGCATTATGGGAGCTTTGCCATTGACTTCAGTAGAGCCAGGATTTCATCTTATGTACTCAGCATAGAAGATATACTGTAGGAAATTGTGCCTTAATTACACAGCAGTTTTAGATATGTGTTTGTGTGTGATGTCTGCATATTTCAGTAATTAAAGTGTTAGTATTCTGCAGCAAAATGTGTGTGCAACATATCTTGAAATGACTATTTATATAGTTTTGCTGCAGGACAGTTACTGTAGGTATTAGTACTCTCTGTTGAACTAAATTAAGTCTATAGTTTTCTTTCTGTAACAAACTAAACAAATCTTTCTTGGTAATTATGTCTTTGCGGTCAGTTAGCTGTTATTAGATTGTCCAATATTACTTTTCGCATGAATTGGTTGAAGTATTCATATGACTGGGGGAATTCTCAGCTACTCCTCTAAGGTAGCTGTGCTGTATCTCCGTCTGCAAATCTTCAAATTTCTGGTTCTCACAGTTATGCCACTGTTTGTGTTGCCAACTCTGGAAGGGGATATTTACAGCCAGCCCAACCATCAACAAAAAAGTTTTCATTGAATTATTTTCAATCAGATGAAAATGTATGTAATAAATATTAGGGTTGTAAAACAGTGATTTGGAGTGAAAAGAGGGTCCCAAACTACCTGATAGCCTTTTACAAATATTAAAGTGACTCTGTCAGTGTTATTATTCTTCATAGATTTTAAGGCCAGAAGGGATCATTATTTATCATCTGCTCTGCCCTCCTGTATAAGTCAGCCCACAACTTCAGGGTGAACTAGACTGACTGTCTTCCTAAAAGATATGCTTTATCTCAACTGATTTTTTTCCTTGGCTGCATTAGGGTCTCGTTGTAGGGATGCTTTGAAAACTTGATTACCAAAGAAAAGAAGCTACACAACTGAAAATAAGTTATATTATTTCCCTGGCAGGACTCATAGTGATAATCTCTAAGCAAGACCAGTTTGTATTTCCCATGCCTACAAACTGCCTGGCACTTGGTTAATTGGCATGGACCTGCTGCCATCCTGAACCACAGAACAAGCAGTATTAATTCTCAAAGATTGTATCTCAGTTTGTGTTATGAATACTGAGCAGTTTAATATTTAAGGAGATATGGAACCCAACTATGACTAAAGATGGAAATAGGTATTTGGGTTGTCTTTTGCTGTTTTCTCAAGTTCATGCATGCACTGTGCTGTATTTCTGGGTGTTGTGGCCCTAACTCTGTTTTTATTCACACATAATAATCAACTGAAAGGGGAAGACAGACATGTAGGCGCATTGGGGAAGAAATTAATGGAGTGAATTAGGTTCCATGACTAATAAAAATACTATCAAAATGCCCCATGGTACAGTTGGTCAGTGTCAGCTCCTGCATGGTGCTGTGTACCCTCAGTTCCTGAGTTTCATTAGGGTTGATCTACATCTGATTCCGTGGGAGATGGGAAAGCCTAGCACTCAGGAGGATCAGACTGGAATGCTTGGCCCATCCATGCTTCCTTGAATTGGGATGCACATAAAAGCACACACAATAAATACCTCACAAAATGTTTTGGAGAAGCCAACATTGACCCATGACACTAGCCCTCCTAACTCAGTTCCATTTTCTTGGGGGTGAGGAGGAAAAAAAGAGTTCATAGTGTAACCACATACACCTCTACCTCGATATAACGCTGTCCTTGGGAGCCAAAATTTTTTTACCGCGTTATAGGTGAAACCGCATTATATCAAACTTGCTTTGATCTGCTGGAGTGTGCAGCCCCGCCCTCCCAGAGCACTGCTTTACTGCGTTATATCCAAATTCATGTTATATCGGGTTGCGTTACATCAGGGTAGAGGTATAGTTACAAAACATTTCACTTAGATTAATAGAAGTGTTCAAAATGGCCTCCTGTAGAGTCACCAAGTACTTTAAACTGTTTGTATGATACAGGATAGTCCATTCATTCATTTTTGGAGGGTTGTTTTTAGACTTAAGAATAAATTCTAATGTGCAAACCACCTCACTGTTTTTTCCCATAGTCTATTTCAATGAAAATACACAGCAAAATATGAAGTATTTATCTATGGAATCTCTATTCAAGCAGGGATCTGGCACCTGGTGGTGATTCAGTGGGCTGGAAGAAGTGATTTGCTGGGTTTCAATCCCATACCAAGCAGCCAAACATTAACATCACAAAAAACACTGACATTTGACACTGACCAGCAGAATCACAAGAACCACAGAGACAAATACCATGTAGCCCTTGGAATGGTGTTTACTTGATAGCCCCAGATATTGAAGTTATATCCTGCAATCCTACAAGCTTCTCCCTCAGTACTGTGTCAAGGTGTCTAACTTACATCCCAGCAGGACCATCATTGTGGGGTCAAACAATAGTTCACTCCACATCATTGGGGCTCCGTGATATCTGCAGCGGCCTGTGTGGCTAACCCCAGAGCTGCCCAAGCAGCTACCCCTGCAGCCAGATGCACCGGCCGTTTCTGAGCTGCCCCAGGACCAGCCCTACCAGCCACTGCTTGGGCAGCCAACCTCCGAGACTGCCCGAACAGCAACTGGTCTGGTGGGGCTGGTCCCAGGGGCCGCTGCAGCTGGGATGCAACCCCTGGAAGCTGGTGCTGCTGCTCCCCAACCCCCAGAGCAACAGCACCCCTGGCAGTGCCCCAGAGCATTGGCTCCCTCTAGGGCTCCCCAGTAGCACCTAGTTAAATATTTTGGGACTCATTCAACTATTAAAGGGTCTGAGTTACTGTTTTGGGAGGCTTGAGTCCTACTGGACACCATATGACGAAGCAAATTTTTTCAGCCTCTGTAGAGAGTCCACGGACTAAATGGACGATGGGTAAGGCTACAATTTAGTCAGGGGTATTTATAGTACAAGCCATAGATAGGTCACAGGTAATAAACAAAAATTCACAGCTCCATGACTTGTGCTGTCAGTTAATTTCAGTTAACTCATGCGATTAACCCAAAAAAATTAAAACCAATTAATCAGTTTTAATCACACTGTTAAACAATAGAATACCAATTTTAATATATTATTTTTGATGTTTTTCCTATGTTTTCAAATATTTGATTTCAATTTACACAGAATACAGTGTATAGTGCTCACTTTATAATACTTTTATTACAAAGATTTGCACTGTAAAATGATACATAAAATAGTATTTTTCAATTCATCTCTTACAAGTACTGTAGTGCAATCTCTACTGTGAAAGTGCAACCTACAAATGTAGATTTTTTTTGTTACGTTCCTGCACTCAAAAACAAAACAATGTAAAACTTTGGAGCCTACAAGTCCACTCAGTCCTACTTCCTGTTCAGCCAATCACTAAGACAAACAAGTCTGTTTACATTTACCAGAGATAATGCTGCTTGCTTATTTACAATGTCACCTGAAAATGAGAACAGCTGTTCGCATGGCCCTATTGTAGCCAGCATTGCAAGGTATTTACGTTCATATGCCCCTTCATGCTTTGGCCACCATTCCCAAGGACATACATCCATGCCGATGATGCTTGTTAAAAAAATAATGCATTAATTAAATCTGTGACTGAACTCCTTGGGAGAGAATTGTATGTCTCCTGTTTTACCTGTATTCTGCCATATATTTTGTGTAGTATCAGTTTCATATGATGACCTGGCACATGTTTGATTAAGAACACTTTCACGCAGATTTGACAAAATGCAAAGGTACCAATGTGAGATTTCTAAAGCTAGCTAGAGCACTCATTCCAAGATTTAAGCATCTGAAGTGCCTTCCAAAATCTGAGTGGGATGAGGGATGGAGCATGTTTTCAGAAGTCTTTACAAAGTTACACTCCAATGCGGAAATTACAGAACCCAAACCACCAAAAAAGAAAATCAACCTTTTGTTGGTGGCATCTGACCCAGATGATGAAAATGAACATAGGTCAGCCTGCACTGCTTTGGATTGTCATCAAGCAGAACCCATCATCAGCATCGAAGCATGTATTCTGGAACGGTGGTGGAAACATGAAGAGACTTATGTATGTGCCAGTTGCGGTAAAGAGTCATATCTTGCAATGCTGGCTACAACAGTGCCATGTGAACACCTGTTCTCACTTTCAGCTGACATTGTAAACAAAAAGCAGGCAGCATTATCTCCTGCAATGTAAACAAACTTGATTGGCTGAACAAGAAGTAGGACCGAGTGGACTTGTACGCTCTAAAGTTTTACATTGTTTTATTTTTGAGTGCAGTTATTTTTTTGTACATAATTCTACATTTGTAAGTTCAACTTCCATGATAAAGAGATTGCACTACAGTATTTGTATTAGGTGAATTGAAACATACTATTTCTTTTTTACAGTGCAATATTTGTAATAAAAATAAAGTCAGCATTGTACATTTTGTATTATGTTGTAACAAATTAAAAAATTGAAAATGTAGACAACATCCAAAAATATTTAAATAAATAAATTGTATCCTATTGTTTAGCAGAGTGATTAATCGCTTGACAGCCCTACTTCCTTTTAAGCTTTTCACCCTCATTCCAGACCTTTTATGCTAGGTAAAATGGCCAGAGCATGAAAAGCCCTAAAAGCCACAGGGAGCTGGCACTGTAGAAAACTGTAAGGCTGTCCTCCAAGGACGTTCACAAGCTCTGGTACAAAACGTTGCGCCACGATGAGTGGGGCATGGTCCGGGTGGAGCCACAACACTAAAGAGATTCTAGGCAGCATTCCAGCCCAAAGGACAGCCTCAGGGAGCCCCCGTAAGTTAGGTACAGCAGAGCCTCACTCCTAGTTTTTAGACTCACATTTGAACAAAATTAAAAGCACTTTTCACTGAGTGACCAACCCTCCAAAGACTTTAGCATCCTTAACTACTACTGATGTTGATGTAAATTGAAGGTGATCAGCACCTAAGTGTAAACTTGTAACATTAGTAGCCAATTGGTCTACTGAACTCAGCCATTCTTGATGCTAAAAAAGGAAAAATAGAGTGAATGTTCTATTTATCCATAGAAGAGGTATAGTACAGAAGAGGTATAGTACAGGGATAGTCTATGCTTTTGGGGAGGCAGGGGGTAGGAGGGGAGGACATTTACTATCCCAGCATCTTGCATACACTATGTGTTTGGCTGACTTCTTAGCGTTTGATGAATGGTGATGTAAACTTCTGTGAATGTTATCCAAGGGAACTGCCACCTTCCTGAGATTTTAATTCTGCCCTCTCAAGTATCATTTTCCTCTATTATGCTGCATTACTCTCCTGCTGATGCACATGACTGTGGAATCAGTTGCCACCATCAGTTCATTTTTCTCATCACAGGAGAGACACCACCATCATCAAGGAGCATGCACACTGGCAGCCTCTGTTCTGAGACATTTGGGTACCATACGGTGGCAATATAATTAGAACATATATAACTCAATGCCAAAACCCAAACAGTAAAGTTGAAGAGCCAAATGTTATTTCCTGAACTTTAATATAGTAAGAAAACACTATGAAAACTTGTAATAAAAATAAAATACCAGATCAAGCTTTTTTTTTTTAAAGTGACACACTTACAAGAGGACTTAAACAGTTGCAAAAAATTATAAAAAATTCAAGTTTGTGGAAAGCTATTTTGATGTTAAAAAAGCATCACTTTTTTATGTACTCAGAAGTCTCTCGGCAGATAACAAGTGTTCCCTACGCTAGCCTTTGAAGACAAAATACTTCCCTCCAAGAAATGGTAGCACTGAGCATTTTAATTTATTTGTGGCATACTAAAAAGAGCAAAGCAACATAACTAGGATGTGAAACAAAATTGACTAATGGAGGCAATACAAGATAGGCAAAATAGCTCTATCCAGTTGTCAAGTGCCAGAAATTATTATTAGGATTTGCATTTGTTTAGCTTTTCAGCTTGATTTTGTATTACTGCTTTGCTACATGCCTAGAATTTATTATTTTAACAGCAAGGGAAAGCATCAGTGTTTGGACTTCTATGCAGTTTAGTTCTTATGATTTTGTACAAGTATTAAGAAAATTAACAATTTTGGTTAGCAGGCAATTATGGTAGCCTGAGTATGCCCCTTTTAAGGCAGATCACCTCCAGCTACAAAGACATAATCATCAACAACTGCAAAAGCCAAACCTTATTATGGCTCTACTGAAGGTGTAGTAACAAGGGAAGGGAAGCAGGAAAAATAGTGCAGAAGATCATCACTTCCACCAATTCCAACAAAAATCCACGCTAGCAATAGCCAAGATCCACTTCCAACTGTGAAATTAAACACAATGGAAGGCAGAATTTGTACAACTAAGTTAGTTTGTGCACGTACTAAATTATGCTTCAAAATAGTAAGAACTGAGAGCACCAGCCATACTTAAAGCCCAAACCTGCTTCCATCTGAACAGAATGTATAGAATGGCTACATTGACATCTAAAACTTCCACTGCTGTGGCAGAAAGTCTTAGACAATTGTACATGCTAATTTAAGATGTAAGGTGTCATCCCAATTATTTTAAATAAATATTTACTTGAGTATAAATGTATTTGTTTGGTATAAGAATATCGTGTTCTGAAGATTGAATGTCTTCATAATTCAGAAGCCCAGAGCTGGAATTTCACCCATCAATGTTTTAGAGCTAAAAGTTATACTCATACCATATGAAGACAAGATACATTAGGAATATGAATTTCATCTGTAAGAAACAGTGAGTTGTAACCATAATACAACACCACCACAGTTCAACAATGCTATATAATTAGCAGGTAACTTCAACATTAATTCTTCTTTTGATCTGGTAGAAAAGATACAAAAACCTCTCAACATTATTGCAAGATAACATTACACAGTTAAAAAGGTCAATCTTTTCCCACGACACACAGACCGCAATACATTTACAATAGCTACAACGTTAAACACTTTTGTAGTCTTTAGGCCATTTTTAGATTCCTGTTTTCTCAAAAGTAGGAAAAACAGAGGAAGCAGTTTCTTGAGCAAGGACTTTAGAGAGATCATTTCAGACTAACTATAGAAAACTTTCCATTTACGAGAGTTGGCCAATATGTCACAAATTCTCCAACTTAATGATATAAAAATTGTCGGAAACACTTTAAGTTAAATACTGGTGCAGCCAACCATTTCATCTTTATATTAACTTATACCATTATTTGTTAGAACATATGTTAAGTATACATACATTTTTAAAATATGGTTTATTTTCTGTTTTCTGATTTAAGGAATAAAATGAGTTGTTACCCAGTATAAAGGTAACAGCCTTGTGAATTGTCTAAAATCCATCAGGATGAAATTAAGATCAGATTTACAAGTTACTGTCAAATATAATTTTACTTACAAGCAGAGTGTGTGTTTTCAAGTACTTACTATGTGACTAGATTTCCATCCTTTTAATTTGCTCAACTTAGATTAGCAGTCTGAACACAAAGTGCTGCCATTCTGAGATCTAAAGCGTTAATTCAGGTTAAGAAAGCAAGCTACCCTCTAAACTTTAAAACAATGAAAAAAATTAAAAATAGAACCAAGAGTATAGCAATTTAAGGTAAACATATTCTGAGAAATCCATAATAAAAACCAAACAGGAGAAAGACAAATGAAAGTTGCACATTAACTTCGGATCGAAGGAAAATAAAATTTTCTCATGTAGAGAGGTTAATATCCTTCTGGGACCACAGTAGTTCAGAGTAGATACTTTGACAACTGCTCTAAAGAGATGACTACCATATCATATATACAATTTAAATGCCACTTTCCTATTGTAACATTTCAGACTGATGGGGTAAAAGCTTGCAAATTCAAAATAGGAGAAAAAGTTGCAATAAAATAAGTATAACGTGCTTCATAGTAATAATAAAATTACTAGCTACAGAAAAAGGATGACACAGCTGATTGATATGTAGCTTATACTCCAAGACTTCCAAAGAAAGGGAAGCAGCTTCTCAAATCCACTTAACATGCTTGTCCTTTCCTTTTGCATTCAACAGAGGGGTTAGTGTGGACCTAGACCTACATAAGTGATCATAACCAAATATTAACAGGGTTAAGCCAAAGGGGAAACCTGATAAGTGTTGTATTCCTTGTACATCAAGGACACTAAACATTGGCTTTACAACAGATGATTTTTTGAGAGTTTACACGTGTTCAAAAGTTATATTTTCAATTTTCAGAGAGGAAGCAGAAAGTATGACTGTATTTGCCAATCCCTTTATTCCCCCATCCCCCAAGCCATGCAATTCATTGGTGATACTACAACTCCAAGTGGGATCTCTCCCATCTATTATATGAGAAGTTACTTTGATGTGGCCACTCTTATTGGAAAAAAGAACTCTAATGGTTGCCAGATCAAGCTCAAGGCTCAAAATAAGCAGTTCTGAGTTTCATATATAAGCAACTAACTCCATTTCTCACTGTCGTGAGAGTCTGCTTCAAAGATGGTATTTCTAAGCTGAAATGATTGCACATCTGTATGAATGGATTCAGTGTCCAAGTAGTGGAGATTTTAGCATTCAATATATTGAAAAAGTTCCTGAAGCAGCAGGATAGTTGTATGTAAGGCTTTTACAGGAATGATTTCAACATTACATAAGAGAATCACTAACACAAACTTCAGGAACAGTTATGCTCTCTGGCTCACTGCCTTAAATATTTCACAGGGGCCCAAGTAATTTGAGCAAACTTCTTCGATTTCAAAAATACATTTGTCATTAAGTCCAGGGCCTCCAGGACTAGCACAACACAGATCTGCAGTACTTCTGGAATGAACGGCACACTAGGAGAAGGGATAAAGGTCTTCCACGTTTAGAGAATGACTGTCCAGAGATCTAAAGTCACGCAATGAAGAGGGAGAGCAATCACCTCTCAGTCCCCATTAACTGGCCCAATCCTGGAAGCGGAAGCAATCACTTGCAATCTTCCACACTGTGCTGGTAGGTGTAGCTTGTGCTGTCAGTAAGAAATTCTGGGTGAAGTAACGTTGCTTGTTGCCTTCAAATTTTACTCTCCCACATGTCACTACAAGGACTGTTGTCTGGCTTTGAGTAGCTTGCTCTTCACAAAGAGAATGAAAGATGTAAAAGAATAAAAGTTATGCACAATTTCCCATCACCTCAGCTGCTTATGTGAAATGCCAGAGTGTCTACTTATCTAATAATCATTTCCCTACAAGTCACAGCTGAAGGTTTGTTAGCAGATAGTTGGAAGAGTACGTGTGTTAAACTGATTTTTATGTTGTATTGTATTGTTACTAACAGAAACACCTATAGTAACTTGTTCATTAGCAAATCTTGCTTTTTAATAATATTTTTAACTTGCACTGTTTATGTTACAGTGCCAGGTAGAGGTTAAAATCCCCTTGAAGTCAGTTTAATACATTAAGAGTAACTGCTTTAGTGCATGAAGATATCAAGGTTGTATCTGAGTAAGCATTCTTAAAGAGGAAGTTTAATAAATTCTACTGTACAGTTTTAAGTAGTCACCCTCCCAATACACCCCTTTATTTAACAATAGCCCTACATTTCAGCCATCAGGCCTTTTCTTTACCTTGTTCTCAGAGTCACATCAATCAATATTTATAACATTTGTTGTTCACTTTCTACAATTATAAAAAAATAAAGACTCTGAATTATAAAATAACCTTACCATGAACAGGTTGGCAGTCTAACATATTAACCTGGAATTCACTAGATGGCAACATTTCAAAAAATTCTTTCAGTGCTTCTTGTCCAGACACTGCATTACCATTCCAAATTAATGTTGCTTTGTCCAAATAGAGTCTAGCCAACACCTAAAGGGATGATAAGAACACATTTGGAAAAAAATCCATTATTAAAAATCAAGCTACTTGTTGTCAATATGGAAAACACATTCATATGATCAGAAGAATTAAAACAGCATTGCACATATTAAATCCTTCTTTATACAGAACTGACTGAAGTATCCTACTGAAACACTGGCTTCCAACAGTAACTACCGTCCTTGATCAAGAACTGAAACTACTACACAAAATGAATGTTTCTTCGTAACTTATTTTGTTAAGTAACAATGTGCTTTAATACTCAATATAGACACTGATCAGGTTCTTCAGCTCTTTCCTGTAGGAGGAAGGGATAGAACTGAAGCACTTCCCAGAATAGCTAAAGCAAAGTAGCTTGTCACTTCTCTACTGTAAGTCTTCATCTCCAAAGTTTTCTCCATTAAGAAAAAGAACATAGGGAAGTGTAATCTGAATAAAATTAACATGCATATAAAGGAGGGCCACTGGAAAGTTACAAAAGAACACAGCGTAGCATGTTTGAGGAAGCAGGCTGGTGCTTGAGCTCTATAATGCAAACCTTAAAGAAGGGTCTATGTTGACCTCTTGCTATCCCTGTCACGCATACTTATCTAGAGATCCATAAATATCACACATTAAACAAGTGCGTGAAAAGTATTCAGATCAGCAATTCTTCAACTGTGGTCCATGGAGCATTTCCTGATCATAAGATGCTGATCATAAGAGCATTTCCTGATCATAAGATGCTTTCTCTTCCTTAGTCATTTCTAGAGATACTCAAACTCAATTATAACGAAGGGACACTGCTAGCTTAGGAGGTTAGGAGAAAGGAAACTTACTAATTCATGAGATCAGAAATGAGATGTTCTGAAAAAGGAAACTAATACAACTAATTTTAACTGTATGTATTGAAACGTACTTTGCACTGTAGCTGCCAAAGGAAGAGATATAGGGACAAATAGGATCATGGCTGTGAAGGGATCTGAGACACGCTTTAGAAGCACCTCATACAATGAAAAAAATTTAAGAATCCCTAATTTAGATAGTCCCTTGAAGGATACTTCATAGAGCAGATCAGAAGACATACAGAAATATAGACTCAGCCACTAACGATAAGATGGGTGGTAGCTAACTCCCACAAGTCTTGAAGTATATAGAAGGATCAGTCTGACAATGGAAGTGCACACAGGAGTGACAAGGGGATAACAACTGAGTCTTTTAAGAGATCTACCTACCCTTCTTCTTTTATCCATGGTTTCATAGTAAATGTTGACAAACTCTTCAGCAGCTCTACAAGTTTGATCCACATAAGTTTTAAAGTTCTGGAAACAGCAACAGCAAAACCCTCAGAGTTACATAAAGGAATGTAAAACAGTTGGTTTGATAAAATTCTATGAGCAGTTTCTCCAGTAAGTAAATTAATATGTACAGTAACAAAATGAGATTCCAAAATGGAAGCATCCTGTTACCCTATCACCGCTCCCCCCCATGCTGAACTGTTTCCTATGGCATACACACGACAGGGCTTTCAAACCCTGTGAATTCCAGGGACTCCCTTGCAGACTGATCCACAAAGTCATCTCTAACGAGAAATGGCCTCTTAGTTTTCTTAACATTGCAATTAAGTTTCCCTGGACATTTCACCCAGTGACTCCCAGTTACCCCACCCCGCTCCTCCCCCAACAATCTTGTCATTTTTCACCCCCACTCTGCAGATACTTGTAGACAAATCTCACCCTCTCCCCAGCCCCCAGTGCCGATTCCCGCAAGTCTCGCGCAGGGGCACGGCACATTTCGTGGCCATGGCCCGAGTCCTGGGAGTCCCAGGCGGGCAGGGCCGCGCGGCGGCTGGCTCGAGGGGGGCACCCCTCCCCCGCCCACACGCAGTCCCGGGCCCTGGCTCCCTCATGGAGGCGAGCTGCCTCTGCCCTTCCCCGACTCAGGCCTCTCGCTCCGGGTCGCCCGCGGACTCACCACGGAGGCGGCCATACAGACAGCGGAAGGGAAGCCCCGACCCAGACCCGTCGCAGAGGACAAGGCGGGAGCAGCTCTCTGAGAGGAGACCTCGGCGATCACAAGAAAGCGGAAGTGTCCTCCCAAACCAGGGTCCCCCTTCCGGCGGCGCTGCGGTCCAACGCACAACGCCTTCCGGTGAGCAACTCGGAGCTGGGCCGCGGGATTCCACGGCGAGGGTGGGGCCAACCTCCGCGCATGCGTCGTGAATCCGCTGATGAGGGCACTGGGCAGGGCTTCGGGGGATGTGGCGGGACCGGGGCGCGGGGGAGGAGAGGGGCGGAGCTGGCCGTTGGGGGGGAGTAGGCAGCCCCACGTGCTCCCGCGAGCCCCCTCTCCAGCTGTCCGCGCCACAGCCCTGCGCACCGCCCGCGGCGCTTGGTGTCAGGCGAGGCGCTGCCACCCGCGCCCCCAGGAGACAGGGACAGGTGGACATCGCGCGCCACGACCATCTACCCCGCCCCAGGATCCGGTTCCTCCTGTCTGCGCAGCATCCTGGCGAGAGAAAGATGCTGAAGCATTTAGGCGAAAGGGGGGAAGATCTGGGCTCCACCGAGATGAGAAATGAGGCGGGAAATCAACGTGCACAGATACATATATCAATAAATAGGAGGGCTCTGGGTGGTTTATCTTCTCCCTACTGTTCATTTATCAGCACATCAGGCACTGCAGAGGAGAGAGCGCTTGTGCCAACAGTGCCTGGTCACCACAAAAAATCACAATGATTGTACCCTAATGTAACAGGATGTTTATTATCCATAAAAATCCCCAGGTCTTTTGTGAACCCTGCCAAGCCCTTTGTCTGAATATCATTTAACAAGCTAATCTTTAGAAATTGCAATAATGTGGATATATTGTCTATGTTGGTATTGTCTCTATTTGTTATCTTATTAATATAATATCATTTATATTATCATTTCTGTCTTGTCCTAGTATAGAAATACTACAGGTATAGGTACAAAAATATAGGCAATATAATATATATCTATCTTGAGTATTTCTGCTTTATTCACAATTTGTCTATGTATACCAGGGATTGGCAGCCTCTGGCACACGGCTCGCCAGGGTAAGCACCCTGATGGGCTGGGCCAGTTTGTTTACCTGCCACGTCCGCAGGTTCGGCTGATTGCGGCTGATCACGGCTCCCAGTGCCTGCGGTTTGCCATCCCAGGCCAATGGGGGCTGCGGGAAGCAGCATGGGCTGAGGGATGTGCTGGCCACTGCTTCCCGCCACCCTCATTGACCTGGAGCAGTGAACTGCAGCCAGTGGGAGCCGCGATCGGCTGAACCTATGGACGCAGCAAGTAAACAAACTGGCCTGGCCCACCAGGGTGCTTACCCTGGAGAGCTGCGTGCCAGAGGTTGCTGACCCCTGATGTACACAATGTACCTACCAGAGGTCATATAATAAAAAAATTTACCAGGTTACAAGATAAATTAAATTGACAGAATGTCAATTAAAATACTTCCTTACCAAAAAACAAAAATGAAGCCCCACTTCCTTTGCCAATACTCCATGTTCACTCTCCAATAAAGTCATGGGTAAATAGATAAGCCTTACAATGAGACTTATAGGGGTGAACAAATTTGGGTTCTGGCACACCAGGCTAACAGCGAATCTGAATTCTAAAGTCCAGGGTCTTCCACAGGAGGATGCCTGGCTTTTGTTCAGCTCTTAAATCAGATTCAGATTTTTACTCAGGGCAAAAAATGCAAAGGAGGAAGATAACTGGTGAAAACTATTTCTGTTGTGCCAGGATAGTCTGAGAAAGTAATTGATTTGTTCTTTTAGCATTAAAAACATTGTTTAAAATGTGGGACCCATGATCAGGTAACTCTATTAGAACAACTGTATGTAATTTAAGCACTAAAATTAGATATTAAATTCTCTCTGCACTTTGTCATTAGAAGATCCAGCCAAGTTCTTGGCATTTCTTTTCTTTTGTTATTGTATTATTATTGCACACTCAGCAGTGTCACAGAAGGCAATTTATGGGCTAAAATACTAATCACACCAACTAAACTAACTAAAGTGGCTGATTACTTAAGAATAATTATTGTATTTCTCACCTATAGCTCACCAAGACTTCAAGGCATGAGTAGATTATAAATATCTTTTATTTTTATGAAAGAAACATAATACTTACCCTTCACAGGTGAGATAAGCTCTAGATAGATCCATTTTCAAATTAAATTAAGTTATTGAAGTTTTCCATTCTTGAGCAATTTTGTTAGAAGAGCAATATCAGGCAAGAAAGAGCCTTGACTGATATGATTTGTTATTTTCAATGTGGTGAGCAGTTTTGCTCTGGAACAGACATAAAATCAACAAGACATAGTGTAGGAAAATTGAATTAGAGATCCAATTCAGCAAAACACTTCAGTCCAGTGAAACGGGCGGGTTTTAGTGTGGGGGCTCCAGAGCGAACCTCAATGTTTACATTGCAATTGTATAGCTCCACAGTCAGAGCCCTGTGAGCCTGAGTCAGCTGACATAGTGTCACGGGTTTTTTATTGCAGTGTATGCATACCCTAAATAAGCACATGCTTAACTTTAACTGTGTGCTTACGACTTATTGAAGTCAATGGGATTTAAATGCACACTTAAGTGCTTTATTGAGTCAGGGCCTATGTTAGGAAGATATAGGCATTAGAAGTAACTTTGTCTGGCATTGCATTCATTTCCTACATTTGATTACACCACAACACAAAACTAGTGATTTCATGAACTGAAGGCACATGACAGTACCTTCTAGTGCCTTACAGTCTTAGCCATCGTTCAATTGCTGTAATTTAAACATCTAAATGACAGAAGTCGTTATTCAAAGCCACCCCAAAAATAATAACAAAAAAGAAACTTGGGGAGCTTTAGTGCAGTAAGGAAAATGGGATTGTGCAGAACACAGGATTTTATGCATTCGCTCAGCAACAATTTCTGATAACCTGCAATGAATCTGTCATTATAGGAGTCAGTTTTACAGCATAGCTGAGTTCTACTTTCTGCCATGCTATATTTCCTCAACCTCTCCTCATTCAAATACTTTCCAAAATGCACTTTTATGTGTGATGGCCAACAAGTCGAGTTCACAATAAAATAAAATAATAATACATAGTAAATATGTTGACAAAAATGTAGGTTTTTATTCTCTCCTTTGATTTTCCGATGTATCCTGTCTCTTTTTTAAACTGTATTTAAACTCTTCTCTCATAAACAAGAGTCACCATAGCTGGCAGAAGATAAGGCAGTTCCAGAGTCTGTCCATCTTTAGGCACCATGCAAAGCATTCTTCGCCAAAAAGGCCATTCCACCCTAAGAAGTACACTCTCATCATTGAGATGGCTTTTTACCCCAATGTCCCTGCCAAACCCCTCCCTCCAACCAAACAAACCAAATCTCCCCAAGCAAAGTTTTTACTCCAGAAAGAGCAAAATGGCAGAAACTCCATTAAGTCCACTAAGGATTTGCTATATAAGAGATATTGATTTTATATGGAAGACACTTGTATAGTAAGGTGATGGGAGAGCAGTATGAAACTTGAAGAAAGATAAGTAACTGCTGCTGCAATGAAAGGAAAAGCCTTATGGTACAAAGTTTCAAAGCCACCTTGGAGATCTGGATGTCTAATTCCCATTAGGAATTGGAAGATGCTGGGGACTCCCTCATACCAAGGGAATCCCCAGCTAGGGGAATTACAGCTATTTTTTGTTCCTTTTGTGTTGCCAGAGTGACACGAAGGAAAAAAGGGGGCTGGGATTGATTCAGACCTTTTTTCTTAATTTGACTGAATGTGGATTTTTAATATTTTTATCTCTTCCTGATGACAGATTGATTCCAGAATCTTGACTATGTTCAGACACAGGGAACTGTATTTACAGTATATTACATTTGGCAATGGAGGCATCCTTGAAGCTCTCCACTATCGTTCAGGAACATTCAAATGAAGACGATACAATAATTGTTGTTTTATTTGACACAGCCTTCTTTTTAAATTGTTTTCTCTTGCTTACAGCCTGGCAAGGAATTGTTTTTGGTTTTTATTGATATGTCTTATCTCATTCCTGCAGCAGCCCTTGCATGTGTTTGCATAGAAAACATTCCATTTCATTTTAAACCTTTTGGTTTAGGAGTAATGCAAAATAGGCATATATATATATCAGCTATACAAAATTCAATAAACAAAAAATAGGAAAAATTCAAGTTACCATGGTGTACTCCACTGATACTTGGAAGCTGCACAGATTTCACTTATCTTCAGAGTTAAGGTGACCTGGCATTACTGAAAAAATAGTTCTACTTTTGATCTTAAAATCTGAGTCATAAAACAGCTCTTGCAGTTTCTGCACAATGCACTCAGAAATTGCTGTAATTTATTCAATGTAAGTTTCTGATTTTGTTTTTCCAACACAAAGTGACTGAATTTCCACTCAAATACACCCTGCATGTAGGAGAACTACAGATACAAGGCCCAATTCCACAACTTTTATTAATGCTATTCTGATGAGGATGGCAGAATTTGATCCATGTTTAATGCCTGATTCTGCAGTCCTTACCCTCAAGCCATGTCTGCAATGGGAAAATTTATGAAATAATTCCCGCCAGTTAAACTGACCAGTGTGGGGAGCACTAATATAGATAGGGCTCCAGTATCCAGATCCATTTTTTACCAAGGTTTTATATGAACCTGCTAAAAAGCAAGTCTACTTAAATCGTGGCAAAAATGGAGCTGACCATGTGTACACAATTGCTGCCCACCCACTTCTATCACTGAGTTGCTGAACTAGCTCTTAAAACTGGGGAGATTTTTGTAAGGCCTCATAGAGTGGTACTTACTAATACCTGTATTCCTACTGAGAATTGCAGAATCAGGCTCTTAGGTAGGCTATCATAACTAGCCTTTTACAAAACTCTGTGAATACTGAACAAGGAGAGAATGTAATCTCCTGTGTAGTGCAACTTCATTTCACTTCATTTCATAAGTACAAATACTTATTTTGTGTCTATATACTAGTTCACGTTTTATTACCATTCATAGTTGGTTCCTTCTTTTTGGCAGGGTGAGCAAGTCTGGATGAAAACTTTTCCTCTGGGGATTTTAGAAACAAGCAATGTGAATGTTTGAAATTGTATATACTACATTGTAGGAAACTCCCATCTACGTCCAGTTAAATGGAAGCATTTAGGCTCTGATTCAGGAAAGCACTTAAGTATGTGCTTAAATCAGTCCTTATTTAGGACAGTGCTTAAACATGCTTAACTTGGTGGATAGATACCATCAGCATTGCAATTCTTGGCAATCTCAACAATGAGGCAAAAGAGCTGTGGAGAGTGGCCCTCTAGAGCAGCAGTTCTCAATCAGGGGTCCAGGGCCCCCTGAGTAGGGTGACCAGACAGCAAGTGTGAAAAATTGGGATGGGGGTGGGAGGTAATAGAAGCCTATATAACAAAAAGACCCCCAAATCAGGACTGTCCCTATAAAATCGGGACATCTGGTCACTCTATCCCTGAGGGGCTGCGAGCAGGTTTCAAGGGGGCCGCCAAGCAGGGCCAGTATTAGACTCACTGGGGCCCAGGAAAGAAAGCCAAAGCCCAACCATATGGGACTGAAGCCCAGGTCCCTGAGCCCTGCTACCCAGGGCTGAAGCTGAAGCCTGAGCCATGTAGCTTCATGGAGGGCTCTGTGGCATGGGGCCCCAGGAAATTTCCCTGCTTCCTACTCCCTAACCTCGACTCTGGTATTTTTATGCAGAAAACCACTTATTGCGGCACAGGTGGACTGTGGAGTTTTTATAGCATGTTGACGACGGGGAGATGCTCAGAAAGAAAAAGGTTGAGAACCTCTGCCGTAGAGGTGGTCCATCCAGGTCAGGGCTAAGGTATGCTGGCAGGGCACCATGAAGGAGCTGTCATTGTACTTATCCTCTGGATAAATATAGAACATTGCTCTGCAGGGCTATAAATGAAACACCTTCCAGGAGCACTATAAGGGTCATAAAGGGCAGGAGGTGCTATAACCCTGAGCGAAACTGAACTTAATACATACCCTTTGAAGATGGCTATCACAATGTAAATACTGAGTTTTATAAGTGGGTATATAAAGGCATCTTTGCTGAGGCCAAATTCTCACTGGTTTCTAAAGCAGTTTGGCTAAAGTAAAGACTGAGTCAGAACTGGAGGTTTGGCCCATTATTTTTCTTCCAGCCCTTTACAGGCATGAATGAAACTATTAACCTTAATATCTAATCCACAAGTATTTTTTTTGGGGGGGTGTACTCTCCCATAGTGACAGGCATCGTTCTTGGCACAGCATCCTTAATTAAAAGGCTATTAAGAGAGAAGACACAAAAGCCAAAATGCTACACGTAATTGCTACTCTTGCAGAGTCATCAGTTATTATTCACATACATAAACAGAAAAGCCTGTTCAGCCTAGACCTGCTTTATCCTTGAAGCTACTTTTGGAATTAATACATGGCCTCTGAAACAGATCGGGAAGAGATTTACACTAATGTAACCAAGAGAATTTTCACCCTGATATTCAGTAGTGGAATAGCACTATAACAGCCTATAATTCATTATTATGTGGAACATCTTTTATTTCTTCTCATTTAGATATCTGAATAGATAACCCTGACCCTCTTTTTATTGTTTCCCTGGACCCATTGTTTGTAAAGCACTTTGGGATGGAGTGAGTCTGAAAGACATAGAAAACCAGACTATATCTTAGCGTGTTAATGCTGCATGGTTCCATGCAAATACTTATGCCATGGACTTCTACCACAAGTGCAAAATTCCAGCCACTTGGGGTTCTGTGATGATTTTGCTTCCACTGCTACTCAGCTGTAAGTATTCAGAGCTAAGTGGAATAGCCCTCCCTCTGCTGTATCTGTGAATATGCAGCATGGTTCAAAGGCGGAACCATTTAGATTTGTATACCTTGCAGGGCAAAACCAGAAGTGATGTACAGTGGTGTAAATGAATTTCAGAATTTAAAGTGGTGTACACCTCTTGGCCCCCACTGCAAACTTAATCTCAAACTCATAGCTACCTAAACACAGTAAATGCAATTAGTGGGAAGGAAATGTATCCACATTTAGGGAATGTCTACACTGCAAGTGGGGGTGTAATTCCCAGCTCAGTGAGGCATACTTACTTACATGGGACAGCTTAACCCCTCCTCCTGCTCGCGCTGCTGTGGCTACACTCCTTTTTCAGAGAGCAAAGTGACACCTCCAGCTCAAAGTGTAGACATACCCACACAGCATCAAGCTTGTCTGCTGTTATCTTTTCAGACCTTTACTCAAGGTTTCATCTGATAAATGTCATTTCTGCTGATTTATTGCAGTGGGCAGAGAGAAATCTGTACAAACAATCTGTTGGAGAAATTTGCCTCTCACCCCAACCACCTGCTCTATGTGGCAATATGATGCTGCTGTAATGGAATGTAAATATTATCCTGTTGAGACGCTAGCCAGAGCAAAGACTCCTCTGGGCTGACTGCAGAGAAGTAGACAACCATTTGTTGTGCGCACACACAGACAAACAGCCCTGTTTATGAAGGATAGACTCCAGAGACACACTCTTCTGGGCCAGGTCTAAAGGCAACACTCTCTTCCTTTTACTACTTCCAGTTTCAACTCATGCTTTGGGGATGGTCCTCAGAAGCACGAACTCTTCCATAGGTTGGCTTTGCAGCTGGTGGTGTGATCTGCAGCTCCTGGAGGCATACCCATGCTAGCTGTACTCTAGCTACTGCTAAAAATAGGGGTATGTCTACACTGGCAGACTTACATTGCCAGCAGTTACACTGCCACTCAGAGAGTGCTGAAGGGAAACCGCTTTTATGTGTTCACACTCTCAGCTGCCTTTGCAATAGCATGTTCACACTTGCGGCACTTGTATCGGTATTCAGAGCAGTGCACTCTGGGCAGCTATCACACAGAGCATCTCTTCCTCTTCTGCCACTAGGTGTTGTGAGGAAGCAGAGGGTCACGGGGCATCCTGGGTCCTGTCCCAATGCCCCATGATGCATTGCTTTGCAGCCCAGCAATCCCTGTGCTTCTGTCCACATTTGGCGCCATCTTTCAACAGTTTGTGTACTGCAAGCTCTGCCTCGTCGATCTGCAGGAATGGATCCTGCACTGTTAACCAATATGCTGCTTGCTCTTACTAACACATCACAAGTGGCAGTGGAGTTATTCCTTAAATTACAAAGGCAAGAGGAGTTCGGCATTGCACGTCTGGGATGATGATGTGATCCCACCACTCAGTGCTTGTTTCCCGAGCCCAAAAGCAGTGTTCCACTGTGGTCAGCATCACCGTGAATGCCACAAGCAGTCTCGTGTCGTAGCTACTATGCATGGCGAGATCAATGTCGAACTCCTCTAGACTGTGTGGTGAGCTTGCCCTAGCCCTGTGGCGCAAGGATATGAGAATGAGAGCTGCCCTGTCATTGGAGAAGCATGTGGTGATTGCACTGTGGAAGCTGGCTACTCCAGACATAAGCGCCAACTTACCTCCCCCGCCAACCACACTGGGTCCCCACTCCTCCACCTATCTCCCAGTGTTTCCCACCACCAACGAGCTCTTTGGCGGTGCTTAGGACTTCCCAGGAGGGAGGGAGGAGTACCAGGAATGCAGCGCGCTCAGAGGAGAAGACAGAGAAGGGGAGGGGACTTGGGGGAAGGGGGTAAAATGTGGGGGGGAAGGGGGGGGACTTTGGAGAAGGGGTGGAAGGGGGGCAGATCAAAGGCAGTGCAGGGGAAAGGCCAGGGGCAGGGGTGGGGTGAAGCACTCACCAGGAACAGTGGAAGTTGGCACCTATGACTTCAGACTGCTACTGATCAGTCACTAACCAGTTTGGAGTGGGAAAGTTGCCCATCGGACTCGTGTTGAGGGAAGTGGGCATGGCCATTAATTGCATCCTGCTCTGAAACCATGACTCTGGGCAACTTGTGTGACATTGTGGATGGCTTTGCACAAATGCGCTTGCCTAACTGCGGAGGGGCGATAGATAGCACGCGTATTCCAATTCGAGCACCAGACCACCTAGCCACCGAGTAGATTAATCACAAGGGGTATTTCTATGGTTCTCCAAACGCTTGTGGATCACCATGGGCATTTCACGAACAATAACGCAGGCTGGTTTAGAAAGGTGCATGCTGCATGCATCTTTTGGAACACTAGTCTGTTCAGGAAGCTGAAAGCAAGGACTTTCTTCCCGGACCAGAAGATCACTGTAGGGGAAGTTGAAATGCTCATTGTGATCCTGGGAGACCCTGCCTACCACTTAATGGCATGGCTCATGAAGCCATACATGGGGAACCTTGACAGCAGCAAGAAGCAGTTCAACAACAGGCTGAGCAAGTGCAGAATGACTGTTGAATGTGCTTGTGGCTGTTTAAAGGCCCGCTGGGACTGCCTAAATGGGAGGCTGGACCTGGCCAATGACAATATTCTTATGCTTATAGCTGTGTGCTGTACGCTCCATAATATTTGTGAAGGGAAGGGTGAAAGCTTCACTCACGGCTGGACCACTGAGGCTCAGCGCCTGGAGGCTGAATTTGAGCAGCCAGAGACCAGGGCTATTAGAGGGGTGCAGCGTGGGGCCATAAGGATCAGAGATGCCTCGAGGCAGCAATTTGAAGCTGAAAGCCACTAAAATTTGCTGATGTGCTTGGGAGTGCAGTGCTTGTAATGATAGGATGTAATTGTGATTGGTGCAGACAATGCACTGTGAAGGTTTAAGAAAATTGCCTGTTGCTTTGCAGGGTTCTGTTTGCTTTGAATTAATAGAATAAAGGTTGCTTTCAAACCAAAACAATTTATTTAAAAACAACAACCGGAGGCGAGAGACAAACAAAAAAACACATCAGCACTGTCGGGTCTGGGGGAAGGGAGGGTCCCAGGAGGAGGTGGAGTCCCAGGACGGTTAAAGATTTGTGTTTGTCCAGGTATCATATGCAACCTTGTCCTTTGGAGTACAGTGCAGCAGGCACTGTACTTCAGCAGGACTAAACTGCAGAGGGACAGGTGTTGAATGCAGTGGGTACTGGGAGTCTGCAGGACTGGACTGTGACAGGGCAGGAATGGAATGCAGCTGGTACAGACTGGAGCTAGGAGGTTGATAAGTGTGTTGGCGGTGTCTGGGGGGTGCGTGGGAAAGTTTTGCAACAGCAGCTGCAGGGGAGGGTGGGTGCAAAGCTGCTCGGTTTGTAGTGCTAGTAATGCCTGGAGCGTGTCCATTTGGCACTCCATAACCTTTAAGAGCTGCTCCGTGGCTTTGTTCTGGCATGTCACGTTCTCCTTTCAGTCCCTCTTCTTGCTATCCCACCACTCCTTCAATTCTTGTTTTTTGGTCGCGGAGGGCATCATGACATCACACAGAAGTTCTCCTTAGTTCTTTGGGGCCACTTTCTAATTCTGCGCAGCCGTTCAGCCAACGATAACTAAGACGGAGACTGCGCTCCCAAAGTCATATCTGTGAAGCCAAAATTCAACATTTTACAGAAGCAGTATTGTTTGCAGCACAGAGACCACTCATTCATGATTTAAAAACACAGCCGATATTCACATACCAGTCACTAACTGGCTGACCCCAGGCAAGCACACATGAGCCAGCAGACCCCTAAAATGGTGACTAACCACGGGGCAGGGGAAATAGTGTTCCAGGACCGTACTGTACACTGGGCACATGGCTCTTGGAGAGAGCCAGCACTGGGGGGGGCGGGGGAGGGGAGGCTTATAATCATTACTGTTCCCACATTTTCCACATGCTGTGTCCATTATGAAAGATATCTTGCTGCTGAGGGTGAGCAGGAAATCAAGGGAGGGTCTTCTCCAAGACCTTCCATCCTGGCCCTTGTGCAGCAATGATCCCCCCTCGCCCCCAGTGACAGCAGTTACCCTTAATGGGGCAAGAAACAAAGCAGCTCTGCCAAAGAACTTGCGGCAGCTGATTACCCAGTATCTCCATGAGAGTTTCATGGACACAGACACAGACACAACCCTGCTTTCTGCAACCCTCCTGCCCCCAACAACTCACTTCAGTGATTCCCAGAATCAAAGCCTCCTCTGCTGTTTGCGCTTCGCCAAGCTCCAACTGCGGTGATTGGCTAGCCTCCTCCAGGATAGAGAAGAGTTCCTGGCTGAATGCATCTCTGCCCTCCAAGTCATCCTGTGCCTCTGGGTCCCCCTCCCCTTCTACATCCTTATCTGAGATTTCCTCCTCTTGGCTCGGTCCACTCTCAACTGGCATGTGAGCCACCGAAGTATCCACAGTGGCCTTCATAGTGGAGGTGGGCCAAGTATCATGTCCAGGTCTTTGTAGAACCAGCAGCTCGTGGGCACAGCACCGGAGCGATGGTTTGCCTCCCACACCTTATGGTAGACGTTCCGCAACTCCTTCACTTTGACCCTGAACTGAAGTGTGTCCTGGTCATGGCCCCTTTCTGTCATGCATCATGAAATCTGTCCATAGGTATCATAATGCCTATGGCTGGAGCGCAGCTGGGACTGGACAGCCTCCTCTCCCCAAATGCTGATGAAGTCCAGCAGCTCAACATTGCTCCAAGCGGGGGATCGCCTGGTGCATCGAGCAAGCATGGTTCCCTGCAAAGATGCTCTGAGACCATTGCACACGTCACCGAGCAAACAGGAAGCGAGCTTTCAAAATTCCTAAGGAATTTAAGAGGTGGGGCTCACAGTTTGTCACCTGAGGGAAGGGCAGTAGAGTACAAACCAATGACCAGAGAGGCGAGAACAGGCATTGTGGGACACCTCCCGGAGGCCAATCGCAGCAGTGTAATCAACCAGGGTGTCTACACTGGCACTGCAGCGCTGTAGCTGCAGCACAGAAAGCTGTATACCTCTTGTCGGGGTCGTTTTTTTAGAGTGCTATATCTGCGCAGTTTCTGTGCACCAAGTGGCTTGGCATGTGTACACCTTGGGAGTTACACCACAGAAAACTGCTTTACTGCACAGAAGCTTGCCACTGTAGACAAGGCCTAGCAGTGAGGATAAAACGGCAATATGGGCTTCAGTGCAGGGTGCACAAGTGAGTAAATATGCAGGGGGGTCAGGTGGGCTTGTGCAGCCTGCACTAAAGCTCCCATCACTGTAGCCTCACTGCTATTTTAAGTGAGCTTGTTAGATTAAAGCTAGCACATGTACATCTGCACATCATACCCCCAGCTGGAGAGCAGACATACGTTTAGCTACAGTGCTGTAGTGTCATGAAATTCTGACCCGCTGTCTGCTCAGAAGTAATTATTTGTGCAGGGTTTAAATCTTCATTGTTCAAAGCATTGAGAAATGTCTGTTCTTGTTTTAAAGACGTATTCTATTTTAATAGATTGTATGACAGCCTAGATGTGCATCGCTGCACCAGGACAGCCTTCCAAAATAAGATGATATATTACTTCAGTGGACTCACCCTCTCCCAGGGAAAAATATTATTAAAACAAGAAATGCCTTTATTAAAAGCACAAAGACAGTGTAGGTATTTAGAGATTGATATGCATTTGAAAAGGTGGGTCTGATTTCACAGCCCTGGATCACACACATATAGACTATGAGGAAGGGGCACTGAAAAAGTTTCTTCTTTGGACTTTCATATAAAGTTGCACAGCTTTCTTACAAAGAGGGGAATGTTTACACTGCAAGTGAAGGTGCAGTTGTAGTCTGGGTAAGCAAGCATGTCAGTTTTAACCTAGCTAGTGAAGATATGGCAGCACAGATTTCAGGATGCGCCAGCTGCCCAAGTAACAAGCCCACCAGGATCCTGGGTACATACTTCGGTTGCTAGCCCAGGCCACCACATCTGCATTTCTGTTGTTACTCATGCTGTCCAGATTAAATCCAGCATGGATCTATCTGCACTACAATCACACCTTCTGTGGCAGTGTCAGCAAGCACAGACCAAATCCTAAGGCCTCTGCTCAGGCAAAATCTCCATGTCAACAGGAGTTGGCCTGAATATATATTGAGATGCTGATTTTGACTGACCTTTATAATAATATCCAGTTCTTATATAGTCCTTTTCCTCCATAGATCTTAAAGCGCTTTATAAAGGAGTACATGCGGTAGGTACTGGAATGTGTAAGGAGCTCTCCTCCTCCAGGAGCAGCACCTCCTCCCCCAATGCCAGGGCCATTCACAGCTGCAGTTCCAGTGCTTGGGAAAACATGGACTGCTTCTCTAGGGCCTGCTCGAGCACATATTGTAATCAATGAAAGTCTCACCAAAACTTGTGGGGTCTATGAGGAAAACCAGACATTTTATTTTTAAAGACAGTAAGATCCAATTCACCAGCTATGTGGGAAGCTTGCAGGCCTCTAAGCATAAAACAGCCAGTGATCTAATGGACAAGAAGTATTTAAACTACTGAGAGTTTGCCATGGGAAACCCAAGTCTCAGAACTGTATTCTAGAAGGAAGATCTGAATTGAAGTGTCAGATTATAGGTACAATGAAATCTTAGAGTTAGAGAGGGCCTGATTTACCCAGTGCGTTGCATGTTGCCAAGTCATTCACACCAGGACCAACAGAGTACAATGTAGACATAAAATACTACAGTTTGATTAAGTAGCATATAATACCCACCTGCACAGATATAAGTAATTGCACCTGATGCTACATAGTGGATAAATCAGTCCTATCCTTCATGTTTAATGTATGCAGTGTAACTTGCCAGGTTAGGGAAACACTTTATGAAAGCCAAAAGTCTCTCTGGCTTAGTTTCACATCCATCATGACTCCGAGCAGAGCGAGTTAGAGTGACATTGTCTAAGACCCCAAAGGGAAGAAACAAGTGACAGATTCTGTACCTGCCATGCTGCTATTATCAACGGTGTCAGTAGAGTGCAGCTGAAAATGCTACTGCTATTAGGCTTCCAATCAGCTTAGGTGCTGCAAGCCTGGGAGACAGGAGAAGTGAAGCAGCCACAGCGTGCTCCGGGAGGAGGCAGGCCAGGGGTGAGCTGCGGTGGGGAGTTTCCCTGTGTGCTGCCCCCGCCTTACTTGCTGCAGGTGGCCCTCCCTGTGCTCCTTTGCCCCAGCTCCTTCTGCCTAAATGCTGGCGGTGACCGGGGCGGCCGAAGATCTTGCTGCCGTGGTCACTGCCGAAGAAAATGGTGCCCCCCAAATCCTAGCACCCTGGGCGACCGCCTAGGTCGCGTAAATGGTTGCACCGGCCCTGTATTTGTTTCATGCAGCTCTCCATTAGGAATGTACTAGGTTTTGTGTTTCATTTTGGAACATCAGAGTCTAATACACATTAACTCTCTCTGAAAATATTATATGTGTTCACATTTCCATTCAACTTGGTGACATCTTTTCCACATGTAACTAAGCTGGTTGGAAGTGAAAGTGTTTCTATTACAGAAAGATTTAGGGCCAGATTTTCAGCACAATTCTAACTGAGCCTCTGTTTGAGTACACAGTTATTTGTTGGCACATTTAGTGTTACTACAGCTTCTAAGTCCCTGTTTGCACTCACAGATAAGGTAATCATACATGTGACCTAAAGTGTGCTGGCAAATTTTTGAAGATGGAGAAGTGCACTCAGTTTCACAGATACCATGGTGATCAGTGCCTTAGAAATACCTAACATAAAAGGACAATTAAAAAAAACAAACAAACTTCTCAGCTGTACCTTTTTTCTGTTGTCACTCTCATTCATTTCAATGATTAATGTTTTTCTTAAGAATTATTATCAGTGCCATTCCCTGAGTGAGCCAGTAGGGGGTGAGACTGCATCAAGCCTCCAGCTCCCTCTCTATAGAAATTGAGTCATTCAGATGTGAGCAACTTCCTTGATTCTGTTTTCTCCTATCCTGATCCTGCCCTGGATTAGGCTGAGCCACCAGGCTGGCTAGTTTAATTTAAATTTTCATAAAGCCATGGACAAGGCTTCAACTGGAAAATACTTGAATACCAAAGGAATTTATATCAATCTGCACCGATTCTAATTTCAGGCCACAATCCTGCACACGCCTATTCTGGCAAACTGTCTGTGAATTTCCATGTTAGTTTCTCTGAATAAGAACTGCAGGATCAGGCCCAATAAAATGCACCTTAGAAGAAGTTTACTTAATATATAATAAATGTGTTTATTTTGGGGAAACGGAGCTTCCCAAAGGCCCAAATCCTCCTTGCCCAGCTCCTTCTATTGGTGCATAAGGCCTGAATGGCAGCAGAAACACTGTGGTTATGTTACATGGGCTGATGTAGAACTAGCTGTGAAGAAACTATATATGGGGGTGGGGAATGTGCTCTGGGAGGCTGCATGTGTGATAGCATTGTGAACAGGGTGTGTGTGATTTAGATGATTCTTCATAGTGATGAAGAACTGTTAAGCTACACTGGCAATGAGCAATGCAAATCACCCCCCAAACCCCAAGGTGGAGGAGGAGAAGCCATGTTCCCCCAAGGCTGGTAGGACTGCAGCCATCACTCCCAGGAGGAAATGTAGGGTAGTGGTGTGGTTGGTGACTCTCTTCTGAGAGGGACGGAGGCCTGACATGGCAACCCGGGAGGTAAGCTGCCTGCCACGGCCTACATGCGAGACTTGACAGAGGGATTGTCAAGGATCATCTGGCCCTCTCACTACTACCCCATGCTACTAATCTATGTGGGCACTAATGATACTGTAAGGTATGACCCTGAGCAGATCAGAATTGACTACAGGCCTCTGGGAGCTGGGGGCACAGGTGGTGTTCTCTTTGATCCTTCCGGTCAAGGGTAGGGGCTCAGGCAGAGACAGATGCATCCTGGAGGTGAATGCCTGGCTGTGAAGGTGGTGTCACTAGGAGGGCTTTGGGTTTCTTGGTGACAGGACGTTGTTTTGGGAAGAAGGACTGCTAAGCAGAGATGGGGTCCACCTCATTGAGGAAGGAGAACAGCATATTTGGATACAGACCGGCTAACCCAGTAAGGAGGTCTTTAAACTAGGTTCAGTGGGGCAGGAGACAAAAGCCCACAGGCAAGTCAAAAACATGGAGACCTGAGAGAAAGGTTGGAATCTGGGGAGACCCAAGAGAGAATATAGGGGGAAAAAAATCAAATCGGTATCTTAGATATCTGTATACTAATGCGAGAAGTATGGGGCATAAGCAGGAAGAAATAGAAATGCTAGTTAATAAACACGGTTATGACATAGTTGGCCTGGTGAGATAATACACCACTGGAAGACTGGTATGAAGGGTACAACTTGCTCAGGAAGGGCAGGCAGGGAAAAGAGAGGAAGTGTTGCCTTATATACCAAAAATGTATACATTTGGACTGAGGTTGAGATGGAAATAGGATAGGTCCATCAATGGCTATTAGCCAGGATGGACAGGAATGGTATCCCTAGCTTCTGTTTGCCAGAAGCTGGGAATGGGCGACAGGGGATGGATCACTTAGTGATTACCTGTTCTGTTCATTCCTTCTGGGGCACCTGGCATTGGCCAATGTCAGAAGACAGGATACTGGGCTAGACGGACCTTTGGTCTGACCCACTACGGCTGTTCTTATGGAGACAGACTTGTTGAAAATCTCTGGGTAAGGATAAAAGGGGTAAAAACCAATGGTGATGTCATAGTAGGGGGTTTACTACAGACCATCTAATCAGGAAGAAGAAGTGGATGAGGCTTTTTATAATCAACTAACAAAATCATCCAAAGCACAGAACTTGGTGGTTATGGAGATCTTCAACTAACCCAGACATCTGTTGGGAAAAATAACACAGCAGACCACAGATTATTCAACAAGTTCTTGGAATGTATTGGAGATTTTTTTTTTTATTTCAGAAGTTGGAGAAAACTTCTAGGGGAGAGGCTGTTCTATATTTCATTTTGACAAATAGGGAGGAACTGGTTGAGAATTTGAAAGTGGAAGCCAGCTTGGGTGAAAGTGATCATGAAATGATAGAATTTATGATTCTGATGAATTGTAGGAAGGAAAGCAGCACAATAAAGATAATGGATTTCAAGAAGGCAGACTTAAGCAAACTTAGGGAATTAGTAGGTAAGATCCCATGGGAAGCAACTCTAAGTTCAAGAGAGTTGGCAGTTTTTCAGAGCAAACTATATCACTGCATAGGAAAGATAGGAAGTATGGCAAGAGACCACTCTGGCTTAAGCAGGAGATCTTCAATGATCTGAAACTCAAAAAAGAGTCCTACAAAAAGTGGAAACTAGGTCAAACTACAAAGGATGAATATAAACAACTAACACAAGTATGTAGGGACAAAATTAGAAAGGTCATGACACAAAACAAGATTAAATTAGCTAGAGAGATAAAGGACAAGAAAAAATTCTACAAATACATTAGAAGCAAGAGGAAGACCAAGGACAGAGTAGGACCATTACTCAGTGGGGGGGCGGGGGAGACACAAAATGTGGAAATGGCAGAAGTGCTAAATGCATTTTTTGTTTCAGTTTTGTTTAGTAGCAATTGGACATTAACTTAATGAATGCCAGTGAAAATGAAATAGGATCGGAGGCTAAAATAGGGAAAGAATAAATTCAAAACTACTTATCTAAGTTACATGTCTTCAAGTCACCAGGGCTTGATTAAATACATCCTATAATACTCAAGGAGTTGATTGAGGCGATATCTGAGCCATTAGCGATTATCTCTGAAAAGTCATGGAAGACAGGTGAGATTCCAGAGGACTGGAAAAGGGCAAATATAATGCCAAGCTGTAAAAAGGGAAATAAGGACAACCTGGGGAATTACAGATCTGCCAGCTTAACTTCTGTACCCAGAAAGATAATGGAGCAAATAATAAAGCAATCAATTTGCAAACATCTGGAAGATAATAAGGTGATAAGTAGCAGTCAGCATGGGTTTGTCAAGAACAAATCATATCAAAGCAACCTAATAATTTTCTTTGACAAGGTAACAAGCTTTGTGGATAAGGGGAAAGCGATAGATGTGGTTTCTCCTGACTTGAGCCAGGTTTCTGATACTGTCTCACATGACCATGTCATAAACAAACTAGGGAAATATAACCTAGTGGAGCCACTATAAGGTGTGTGCATAACTGGTTGGAAAATCATTCTCAGAGAGTAGTCATCAGTGGTTCACAGTCAAGTTGGAAGGGCATATCAAGTGGAGACCCACAGGGATCAGTTCTGGATCTGTTCAATGTCTTATCAGTGCTTTACATAATGGCCTAGAGAGTACATTTATAAAGTTTGCGGGCAATACCAGGTGGGAGGGGTTGCAAGTGCTTTGGAGGATAGGATGAAAATTCAAAATGATCTGGACAAACTGGAAAAATGGTCTGAAGTAAATAGGATGAAATTCAATAAGGATAAATGCAAAATACTCCACTTCGGACAGAACAATCAGTTGCACACATAAAAAATGGGAAATGACTGCCAAGGAAGGAGTATGCTGAAAGGAATCTGAGGATGATAGTGGATCACAAACTAACTGTGAGTCAACAGTGTAACACTGTTGCAAGAAAAGCAAACATCATTCTAGGAAGTATTAGCAGGAATCTTGTAAGCAAGACACACAAAGTAATTCTTCTGCTCTACTCTGCTCTGACTAGGCCTCAGCTGAAGTATTGTTTCCAGTTCTGGTCACTTCATTTCAGGAAAGATATAGACAAACTGGAGAATGTCCAGAGCAGAACAACAAAAATGATTAAAGGTCTAGAAAATGTGACCTATGAGCAGGGCTGTCCCTAGCTATTCTGGGGCCCTACGCAGATACCCCCTAGCACTCACCTGCTGCCAGTGAGTGCAGGCCTGACCCTGCTGCAGTCCTCAGGGGCAAAATAGGGGTGAGGAGAGGTGGTGCTGGGGCAAGACAGAGGGCCAAGGGAAAAAGGCGGGCAGAGGCTGGAGCAGCACGCAGCTGCACCGGGCACCAGGAAATCTGGTGTCCTGTGCAGCTGCGTACTTTGTGTATGGGTAAAGATGGCCCTGCCTATTAGGGAAGATTGAAAAAATTGGGTTTGTTTAGTCTGGAGAAGAGAAGACTGAGGGGGCACATGACAATAGTTTTCAAGTACATAAAAAGCTGTTACAAGGAGGAGGGAGAAAATTGTTCTTTTTAACCTCTGAGGATAGGACAAGAAGCAATGGGCTTAAATTGCAGCAAGGGAGGTTTAGGTTGGTCATTAGGGAAAACTTCCTGTCAGGGTAGTTAAGCACTGGTGTAAACTGCCTAGAGAGGTTGTGGAATTTCAGACTTTAGAAAATACTTCATCCTGCTCTGAGTGCAGGGGACTGGACTAGAAAGCCTCTCAAGATCCCTTGCAGCCCTACAACTCTATGGTTTGGGGTTCAGGCTACATAAGGAGCAGGGGCAGGGGTGGTGGATCCTAATCCATGGATCCACTGGTTCTACTGCCCTTTATTGAATTGAATCATAGCCACTGATTCAAAGGTTACCCTTCTTGGTAGGTTTCAGAGTAGCAGCTGTGTTAGTCTGTATCCACAAAAAGAACAGGAGTACTTGTGGNTTGATGAACTAAACAGTAATAAGTCACCAAGACCAGGTAAAAAGAACAAGAGTACTTGTGGCACCTTACAGACAAACAAATTTATTTCAGCATAAGCTTTCATGGGCTACAGCTCACTTCTTCGGATGCATAGAATGGAACACACAAACAGAAGATATGTATACATATAGAGAACATGAAAAGGTGGAAGTACGCATACCAACTGGAAGAGTCCAATCAATTGAGATGAGCTATCATCAGCAGGAGAAAAAAAACACTTTGAAGTGATAATTGATATGACCCATAGAAGGTGTGAGGAGAACTTAACATAGGGAAATAGATTCAATTAGTGTAATGACCCAACCATTCCCAGTCTCTGTTTAAGCCTAAGTTAATTGTATCTAATTTGCATATTAATTCAAGTTCAACAGTCTCTCTTTGGAGTCTGTTTTTGAAGTTTTTTTGTTGCAAAATTGCCACCTTCAAGTCTACCAGTGAGTGATTAGAGACTTCTTGGTAGTTAATCACTGTCCCTATGTCACTAGGAAAAATGTCATCCTTCTGGATTTAAAGATACAAAGTGGATGAGATAATCTCTTTTATTGGACCAACTTCTGTTGGTGAGAGAGACAAGTTTTGGAGCTATACAGAGCTCTTTATCAGGTCTGGGAAAGTCACGAAGAGTGTCACAGTAAATAAAAGATCAAACAGATAGTGCATATTCTAAGGGCTCATTCAAGATGAAGTGGCCCGTGAACATCCTGTAGTTATAGGACAAAAGAAGGTTGTGGGTTACAATTTGTTGTAATAAGCCATAAATCTAGTGTCTTTATTAAGACCATGATTTTTAGTGTCTGGTAAAGTTATAAATTTAAGTTCCCGGGCTCATTTGTTGAAAGTGTTGTGCAGGTTTCCTTTGAGGATGAGGACTGATAGGTCAGATACAGAGTGATTGCTTTGTCGTGTTTTTGTCTTTTGTCATTTTTCACAGTTCACAGGAAAGACTGAATTTACTTTTTTTCCTATTAATAATCACATTTAATCTTTACTGTTATAAAAACAATTATATAGCACCATACATTTTCATGGTTCTTTACAAACTTAGGGCCTAATTCTGCAAACACTTGGCTAAGTATCACCTGTACACTGTACTCAGTTAATAGAACTAATGGACAGAGCACTGGGCTGGGACTCAGGAGATCTAGGCTTTATTCATTGCTCTGCTACTGGTTTGCTGGATAAACTAGGGCAAGTCACTTCACTTCTCTGTGCTTCAATTGCCTTATCTGTAAAGTGGTGGGGGGGATAACAATGCTTACCTATTTTGTAAAAGTGCTTTGAGATCTCTGGATGAAAAGCTGTATCTAAGAGCTAGTTATTATTTTTCATAGTAGTAAGCACTATGCCTGGTAATAAGCAATTGGAAGACAAGGTCAACAGACCCAACAACTAAAGTTTAAGTTTTAAATGATGTAACAATCCTTTCTGTAAAGATATAAGTGACTAAACTACTAAATGGAAAGCTCTGCTAATGAAGGCCTTTTTTTTTTCCCTCCTCTCTGGTAATTTCCTTTAATGGTAGTCCTGTTCTTCCAGTTTTCAGAGTTCATGCTCCTGGAGTTATCATTACTGGAAGCTCCAGAGTGCTTCTTCTCTGACATTGTTTTACAGAAATATGGACTTCCCCAGCAATAACCCAAGCTCTGTGGTTGGACTGTTGAGATTCCCAGACATGCCTTTCCTCACCCCCTGACCTGACTCAACCACTGATGGGGCATCCTAGTATTTTTGCTGAAGTATTTGCAGTTTGAGCAGAACGAGGCTGTCAGAACATTCATCCACATCAGGCTCTCTGAACACTTACTGTCTTTACTGAGAAGACCAGTAGATGAAACAGAAGATTCCATTTGAAACATCTTTACATCATATTGAAGGCTTTCTGCAGGATTCCTCCATTTGCTGTCCCTTAAATTTTGGAGCATACTTACAACTTCATTAGAAGCAGATGGAGTTTCCATTTTGGGCTGAGCAGAAGATATTCTTTGTCTGTAGTCCAAATATATCCCTGTATGAGGTTTGACTTTGTGGTAACTCAAATAGCACAGGTTTATAGCTGGTTGATTTCTGTCCCCAAGACCTGTACAGTTAATGTCACTGAGAATTTTTTACACTGCCTTTAGTGGGACAGGACTGGACCCTTACTCCCAAGAATAATTCTTAGTCTTCCAAATGATCCCACTGGACTAACGTAACTACCAGGGGTGGCTCTAGACATTTTGCTGCCCCAAGCATGGAGGGTCCGCTGGTCCTGCAGCTTTGGCGGACCTCCCGCAGGCATGGGGACCAGCGGACCCTCCGCAGGTATGCCTGTAGGAGGTCCACCGAAGCCGCGGGAGCAGTGGACCCTCCACAGGCAAGCCGCCAAAGGCACCCTGCCTGCCACCCTAGCGGCAACCAACAGAGCACCCCCCGCAGCTTGCCACCCGAGGCACACGCTTGGATTGCTGGTGCCTAGAGCTGCCCCTGGTAACTACTCACACTAGTATGGATTTGCGGGATCAGATCATGTTATATATAATAGTCAATTATTTAAAGCCACACAATCAGAATTGACAGTTTCAAAATTTAACCTCTTAAAACAAAGGAAATAGCATCTTCTCTTTTTAAAAGAGCTGCTGATCCTAAACAAAATCTGTCACTTCTTCCCCTGAGGGCTACAGTGTAGTTCAAATGCCAGCTGCATGGATGCCAAAACAGGGAACTGCAAACCCGGGAGGCAGCAAAGGGCAGGACACATATATATTTTGGTAGCTGGACTCCTCACAGAAAACAATCAGGTGAGCAGGGTGGAACGGCACTTCATGTCCTGTTTCTGTGAATTTAAAATGAAGTTCCTTATTTTTAGGCTTGCCAGACTTAATAGTGCCCACAGTTCTTCAAGATTCTGAAGTTGGGAGTCTTCCTCCCCTAAATTAAGCTAACAAGCATCAGTTTTAATTTGCATGGCACGCTTGCTAATAAAGTCTAATTACAGTACACAGATTAAACAGGTGTGTTAATGCTGACAAGAAGGATTCTGCCAAGGTCAATGATTCACAGACATTTAGCAGGGAAATAATACATTACGAGACATCAAACTCCAACCTTATAGCTTGTAATGCAACATGTTTACAGCCACGTATGCAGTGTGGAGCTTGTAGTCATTCTCCTGTAACACCCCGTCTAGACTACGCGCCGTATCGGCGCATTAAAATCGATTGCTCGGGGAATCGATATATCGCATCTGATCTGGACGGGATATATCGATCCCAGAGCGCGCTTAGATCGATTCCGGAACTCCACCAAAACAAATGGAGTTCCGGAATCGACATGGCGAGCCGTGCACATCGACCCCGCGCGGTGAAGACGGGTAAGTAAATCGATTTTAGACATTCGATTTCAGCTACGCTATTCTCGTAGCTGAAATTGCGTATCTAAAATCGATTTTCGCGCGTAGCGTAGACGTGGCCTAAGATGCTGAATGTTTTTTGTGAGACACAGTGCTCTCAACTCCATTAAAGTTAATGGGAGGGCTTGCATGAGTAAGTTATTCATACTTGTAGATGTTTGCAGGATTGGGTCATAAACCAGGTTTAGCAATTTCACAGAGCCAAATTCAGAGTGCTGGTCACTCACAGTTCCTACTGGGCCAAATCTTTATTCAGCTTTTACTTGAGAGTTTTGCAAGAGCAAGGACTGAGTGAAGACCCCAGAATCCAACCCGCTGATTTCAGTGGGAGCTGCAGGGGCTCAGCACGTCTCAGGCTATGGCCTATGTCAGTGCCCACTAGACAAGATGACATTATTCATATGTATTGCAGTAGTGCCTAAAAGCGTCAGTCATGGACCAGGATGCCATTGTGCTAAGCACTGCACAAACACAGAACAGTAAAGATGCTCCCTGCCCCAAATAGCCTATAATCTAAGTATAAAATCAGAGACCACAGATGGATATAGACAGTCTGGAGAATACAGAAAGGTGGCATCATAGGCCGATCGGAGGCAAGTGTCAACAGCTCAGTAGTGAATGTGAGCAGACAGGTAGGTTGGGGATAGGCTGTCTGTAAAAAACCTTGACAGTGAATACAAGACAGTTGCTAAACCAACCTTCCACACAAGCTTCCTCATGGACGAACTTCACAAAAACTAGACAAGCCATTTACAACACAAACTTTGCTTCTCTAAATAGGAAAAAGGACACTAAACTGCTACATGCCACAAGGAGCCACAACAGCAGTTCCTTTAACCCACCCAACAACATTGTTAATCTTTCCAGCTATACTCTCAGCCCAGCAGAACACTCCATCCTATCTCGGGGCCTCTCCTTTTGTCCCTCCAGGCCCATGAACATAACAGTTCTGCGGTGATCTAGAATCCTACTTTTGACGTCTCCAACTCAAAGAATATTTCCAACACACCTCTGAACAACATACTAACCCACAGAAACCTTCCTACCAATGCTACAAAAAGAAGGATTCTGCATGGACTTCTCCTGAAGGCCGAAACAACAGACTGGACTTCTACATAGATTGCTTCCATCAACGTGCATGGGCTGAAATTGTGGAAAAGCAGCATCACTTACCCCAGTACCTCAGCCGTGCTGAACACAATGCCAACAGTCTCAGAAACAACTCTGATATCATAATAAAAAAGGCTGACAAAGGAGGTGCTGTCGTCATCATGACTAAGTTGGAATATGAACAAGAGGCTGCTAGGCAGCTCTCTAACTCCACATTCTACAGGCCATTATCCTCTGATCCCACTGAGGGTTACCAAAAGAAACTGCACCATCTGCTCAAGAAACTCCCTGAAAAAACACAGGAACAAATCTGTACAGACACATGCCTAGAACCCCGATCAGGAGTATTCTATTTGCTACCCAAGATCCATAAACCTGGAAATTCTGGATGCCCCATCATCTCAGGCATTGACACCCTAACATCAGGATTGTCTGGCTATGTGGACTCTCTCCTCAGGCCCTACACTACCAGCACTCCCGGCTATCTTCGAGACACCACTGACTTCTGAGGAAACTAAAATCCATTGGTGATCTCCCAGAAAACACCATCCTAGCCACTATGGATGTGGAAGCCCTCTACACCAACATTCCACACAAAGATGGACTACAAGCCATCAGGAACTGTATCCCCAATAATGTTACGGCTAACCTGGTCACTGAACTTTGTGACTTTGTCCTCACCCACAACTATGTCACATTTGGAGACAATATATACCTTCAAGCCAGCGGCACTGCTATGGGTACCTGCATGGCCCCACAATATGCCAACATTTTCATGGCTGACTTAGAACACCACTTCCTTAACTCTCGTCCCCTTACGCCCCTACTCTACTTATGCTACATTGATGACATCATTATTTGGACCTATGGAAAAGAAGCCCTTGAGAAATTCCACCATGATTTCAACAATTTCCATCCCACCATCAAACTCAGCCTGGGCCAATCCCGGACACTTCTGTGGTCCACTTCCTGGACACTACTGTGCTAATAAACGATGGTCACATAAATACCACCCTATACTGAAAACCTACTTATCACTATACTTACCTACATGCCTCCAGCTTCCATTCAGGACACCCCACTTGATCCATTGTCTACAGCCAAGCTCTAAGATACAGCCACATTTTCTCCAATCTCTCAGACAAACACCTATAAGATCTCTATCAAGCGTTCTTAAAAATACAATACTCAACTGCTGAAGAGAAAAAGAAAACAGATTGACAGAGCCAGAAGAGTACCCAGAAGCCACCAACTACAGGACAGGCCCAACAAAGAAAATAACAGAACGTCACTAGCCGTCACCTTCAGCCCCCAACCAAAACCTCTCCAGCGCATCAAAGATTTACAGCCTATCCTGAAAAACCATCCATCACTCTCACAGATCTTGGGAGATAGACCAGTCCTCGCTTATAGACAGCCCCCTAATCTGAAGCAAATACTCACCAGCAACCACACACCACACAACAAAAACACTAATCCAGGAACCTATCCTTGCAACAAAGCCTGATGCCAACTCTGCCTACATATCCAGGGCCAGCTCCAGGCCCCAGCGCGCCAAGCACGTGCTTGGGGCAGCATGCCGCGGGGGTTGCTCTGCCGGTTGCCGGGAGGGCGGCAGGTGGCTCCGGTGGACCGCCTGCAGGTGTCCCTGCGGAGGGTCCGCTGGTCCCGCAGCTCCGATGAGTATCGCAGGCATGCCTGCGGAAGGTCACCGGAGCCTGCAGGACCGGTAAGCGGCAGAGCGCGCCCCCTGCGGCGTCCTCATCGTGCTTGGGCGGCTGCAAATGCTAAAGCCAGCCCTGTACATATCTATTCAAGTGATGCCATCCTGGACCTAACAGCATCAGCCATCCTCAGGGGCATCGTTCACCTCACGGCTTACTAACAGATAATGCCCATCATGTGCAGCAATGCCCCTCTGCATGTACAATGGCAAACCGGAAGGGCTCTATGCAAAAGAATAATAGGACTACAAATCTGACATCAGAATCTAAACTACAAAAACAGAGAGAGAACACTTTCCAACCTCTCTGGCCACACAGTAAAAGACCTGAAGGTGGCAATTTTGCAACAGAAAGACTTCAAAAACAGACTCCAGTGAGAAACTGCTGAGCTTGAGTTGATTTGCAAATTAGATACCATTAACTCTGGCTTGAATAGAGACTGGGAATGGCTGAGTCATTACACTACTTGAATCTATTTCCTTAGGACAACTATCCTTACACCTCTTGTCAACTGTCTGTAATTGACCATCTTGATTATCACTACAAAAGTTTTTTTCCTGCTGATAACAGGTCATCTTAATTAATTAGCCTCTTAGAGCTGGTATGGTATCTTTTCTGTATGTGTATATATATATATATGTACACACACACACACACACACACACTCTTCTTATCTGTTCCATTCTATGCATCCAATGAAGTGGGCTGTAGCCCATGAAAGCTTATGCTCAAATAAATTTCTTAGTCTCTAAGGTGCCACAAGTACTCCTGTTCTTTTTAAAGGTGTTTCAGACAGTGTTTGGATTAATCATGCCCCAAGGATTTTCAAGAACTGCTGTTGGGAGCTCCTTTTCAACAAAAAAGGCATATTACCCCAGATAAGGCAGGATCTTTCAAATACAGACCCTGAGTTTTTTGTTACAATCCCACAGGGACTTTGAACTCTGCACTGCTCCACCTCAGATTCCTCTCATGCCAGACATGCAGGAATGTAATGACTTTTATTCTGATAAACATCCCTCTTGTTTTTTAAAGAGAAGCAGTACTTGCTGTGTATTGAATTGACAGAAAAAACCTACTCAGTAAACCACATAGGGTACAGCTACACAGCAACTGAACACCCATGGCTGGTCTGGGTCAGCTAACTTGGGTTCACAGGGCTGTAAAATTGCTTTGTAGACACTGGGGCTTAGGCTGGGACCCTATAAGGGGGAAATTCCCAGAGGCCAGTTCCAGCCCTAGTGTGTACACCAGGGATTGACAACATTTGGCAGGCAGCCTATCAGTGAAATCCAGTGGTGGGCCAGGATGGTTTGTTTACCTGCAGCGTCCGCAGGTTCAGCAATCGAAGCTCCCACTGGCCGCGGTTCGCCGTTCTACGCCAATGGGGGCTGCGGGAAGTGGCGTGGGCCGAGCGCCAAGGGATTTGCTGGCCGCTGTTTCCCATAGCCCCTATTGGCCTGGAACAGCGAACTGCAGCCAATGGGAGCTGCAATTGGCTGAACCTGTGGATGCTGCAGATAAACAAACTGTTCCAGCTCGCCACTGGATTTCCCTGATGGGCCAGATGCCAAAGGTTGCCTATCCCTGATCTACACAGCAATTTTTATCTCCGTAGATAGAGCCCGAGTCAGCTAATCTGGGCCAGCCATAGCCATGCCACTGGTCTTTTATTCCAGTGTAGACATAACCATATAGATTCATGCAGACATAGTGAGATTGAGTGAGCATTATTCTTTAGACGTCATCTATTGCTCGGCACTCACATTTTCAAAACAGCCCAAGTCAAACTGTTACAACAGTAATTCGGTTTAGGGCAATTCTGAAAATATGGCCCTGTACAAATAAATCCCATGCAAAGCAAATGCATTTGCATTGAAGTTCACTCCATGCTGTTTAACTGCAACAAGTTACTGACCTAAATATAAATACAAGGGGAGTCTATAGAGGAGCCTGCCGTCTATCTCTTAGGCTCACCATACCAGGGCCAGCTCCAGGCACCAGCCCAAGAAGCAGCTGCTTGGGGTGGCCAACAGTGAGAGGCGGCACGTCCGGGTCTTTGGCAGCAATTCGGCAGTGGGTTCGTCACTCCCTCTCGGAGCAAAGGACCAGCCACCAAATTGCCGCCAAAGACTGAAGCAGTGGCAGTAGAGCTACAGATCGTGACCACGGATTTTTTTTTTCTTTTTGCTGCTTGGGGCAGCAAAAGCCCTGGAGCCGGCCCTGCACCATACAAAGTCATATCGTCAAGTAGTCCTGCTTAGCACTTGTCAGTTTTGCTTCAGGATTTTAGGTTAAAGCCTCAGCTCAGAAGATCTGCAAAATGATCTATGCAGGGAGACCACGGTTTCAACTGGATGTCATGCTGATCATTTTGCAGGACTGGGGCTTCAGTCTCAACTCTGGTAGGAGCAGAAGCAGCCAAAGCAAGGACCTTTGGATATTTAGAGAACTTTCTACAGTCAGTTCTGATGGGACTTACTCGGCCCTGTATTGAATGGCTGTTTGCACCAATCCCCAGCATCTTCTTCTCAGATTCACACACCAGCACCTCTTACCCCTTTCTTCCTTGCCCCGCTCACACCCTTACCTTTTCTTTCCATTTAGCTGATCACCTCCTAAGCCTCTCCCCGCTCTGCTGCCAAAAAAGTCCTACAACGAACATGCCATCATATTGTTCACTCTGCTTGTGTCTTCCACTCCTTTCCCAACCCTGTATCTGTCTTGCCTATTTAGATCATAAGCATCTACTTCTCTGTTTGTACAGTGCCTAGCCCAATGAGGACCCAATTTTTGCTTGGCACATAATATACATTATAAACAATATGTCCTGTCCACACTAAATCATTTGAAGAAACTGTGCCTGGAACATTTTGAGCACAAAAATACCTATACATGCCTTGCGTCTCACACAGACGCTGTCTGGAATGTTTTACGAGCACTACTTGCAATACTTGAATCCGGTTTTCTTTAGGCCATGTCCAGTTAAACCAGCACTGTCCATAATGGTTTCTAGTCAGGAAGCTATGAGCAGTGTAGCTGCACTGGTTCAGCTAGTCCTCCTGCCCACTCCTGACTCAACTGTGCAATGCTCAGTTCTTACTGACCCTGGGAAGAACAAGTCCCCTCTGCTCTCTACTTCCCTCTTTGCACAGGTTGTCTTTAGACAGCTGGATCAAATGTAAAGTTTTGAGGCTCAATTCTCCATTACCTCCTCCTGGCTATGTTACACTGCTCTGGTAGTACAGAGAGGCCATAAAAGCAGAAACAGCCCCCAGGGAAATAGCTCTAGTTCTGGGAATCTCTGGCCTGCAAAGGACTGGTAAAACCAGCTCCACTCCTGATCCTCAGCAGAGGCAGGGATTAAATTCAGCCAGAGCCACTCTGGTAAATATTTTCAAACCCACAGAAGCCCCAGTGCCTCTTGCAGGGATGAACACCTCAGACTCCCAAGCCCCCCTACAGGGCTAAAGCTCTGAGATCCCCTGCCTCACAGCTGAAGCCCAGAGCCTCAAATGGAGAGGGGCTCCAGGAAATCATCTCTGAGAATTTAAATCCTGAGCACAGGGGTGTGAGCTAGGGCCAGGCAGGAGGTTTGGGGTGGGAGGGGGAGAAGATGCATGGCGGGAGCACTCTGCTTTTCACACTTCATGGAAGACCAGGGAATGCAGAATGTAGGGTACAGCAGCAGTCCTAAGGCTGCTATAACTTACAGTAGCGGTCTGGCAGGCTCTAGAGACCAGGGAGTGTAAAAGTGTGTTTAAGGCACCTCTGCCCCTTTCCGCCACATGCAGAACTAGAGTAACAGATACTTAATTTTAGCATTATCTTTCAAATCCCTAGGAGCCTGAATGCTACATACATCATCAAGCTTCTGACACCCTATCAACCAACTTATTCTTAGGCTATGTCTACACTACGGCTTACATTGGCAGAATTTATGTTGCTCAGGGACATGAATAAACCATCCCCCGAGCAACATAAATTACACTGACAGAAGCACTGATGTGGATAGCGCTATGCTGACAGGAGAGTTCTCTCCCATCAGCTTAGAGCTTCTTCACCTGACATGCTGCACCAGCATTGCTGGATCACTGTGCATGTAGACAAGTCTTAGACCAAATGTGATTGCACTGTTGCTAACTCATGATTTTATTGTAGGTTTCACAGTGCATGGTCTTTGCTTAGAGCCCCCAGCTTCTGATGGGAATACCTGAGAAACTCAGGTTTAGTTAAAAAAAGTTCTTAGCCCTCACAGTCATGGAGAAAACATGAACACTAAAGGCCCAGAAACCACAAGGCAAATAAGAACCCAAACTGTAAATTATTTAAAATAGAATGATTAGTGGGGAGGAGCACTTCACTGTTTTTGAACCCTTGGGGTTGGCAGTACCAGCAAGCAGACTTTTGAAAGGTGGGCATGGTACAGTGGTAGAGTTATATGAATCTAAGATGTGATTTATCTCAATAGTTGCTCAGACATTTTCAGATTTTTTCCACCCCACTCTGATGTTTTTGTGCTTTTAGCTGGGTCTCTCTCTGCTTTTAATACACTTTCATTGGGAGGTACTTAGGATTTTCATGGGAGATAAGGACTGTATAAAATAAAATTCATTAGCATAATCTAATTTATTTCTGAGAGGTATCTACCATGTGTTTATACTTCCCATTTGAAGAGGGGTATGAAAGGTTACATGTTACCACACAACTAGTTACCAAGGCATATATACCAAAAGTTGATGTGCATAAGATACATCAGCTACTAATGATAAAATAGGGCAGGAATATTAGGGCCTGAGATACAAAGTTTGGCTTTAGATGAAAACCCTGGGGGAGAGTTTGGACCAAGCCATCTTTTTGCAAAGCCTGTTCAACCTCCATTTTCTATCTTTCTGCTGAGAAAATTTTTCAGCTTTAGGAAAAACAAACTAGCACCTCAAAGAAAACTAAGAAGTCTACTAAATTTAATACAGTTTTATAGATCTTTAGCTGTGGGCCTGCTCCTGAAAACCTTTGTTCACCATTGAGCTAAACCGTGCAAAGGTTTTTTTTCCCCCCCTCCTGCTGGAAATTCTGATGATAAAAAACAAAACACTTGTTTTTGTTAAAAAGAAAAGCAAGTTGTAAGAAGGGCAGCCCCACCCATGAAACTATCATAGTGTGTCACAGCCTGCTGCAAGTACCCCAGCTCAGTTTCCCTGAGTCCCCAGAAATAGTCCAAAGCATCTTCCCAACTATAAATATAACTCTCCTGGGGTTCATTTATTATAAAAGCTCAGTGTACGTAAGTCCCAACACCATAATACAGATTCCCCCAAGAACACTCCTTACAGTACATGCACTGATGTCATTTACTATATCCCAGCCATCTCCTGTCTTCGTACCAGGACAGGCAACCAAGCCTTTCCAACTAGAGTACAACCCCTTTTTCCAGCAGGAACCCCCACAGCCTTTCTGCTCAGAGCATTCCTCACCCTCCTACAGTTCCTCTGGATCTACCTGACCAGGCCTGGAGATGTCAACAGTTAAGCTTTTCCACTACTCCATTACCTTCAACCCTTCCCAGCTCTCTGGCTTAGAGAGCCAGCAGAAAACTCCCCCTACCACTTCTCATGACTTCATCCCTCTCCAGCTTGCAAGCTTCTTTTTCCACTTTCCTGCCTTCAGCCTTCTCCCAGGTTCAAAACATGCAACCTCCAAGCCAACTCTTCCCTCTTCCCTCTCCCCACACAGGCAGGCACAGGGAGAGGGGGAGGGGGAGGGGGAGCCCATGCACATGCATGCTACAGCTCTCCCAAAACCCAACAACTTCCTAAACACCTTTTATCAGGAGAACTGACTCACTCACTCTTTGTGTCACTCCTTGACCTTTAATAGCCTCTCCCCCTCCCCTTGTACTGCCCTGACTTCTTAATTGGCCAAATGGAAGCACCTGGTCTGGCACAGGGGCGTTGGACCTGCTTCATTTACAGGGCTCAGCCACCGTGTAACAAATATTTGCGAGCAAACAGTTTTCAGCTGTTTTAGCCAAAACCCCAAAATTGCCTTGGTTTTTTAATTAAAAAAAAAAATTGCCATGGAAAGCCTACAGAGTTTGTGGATATTTAAATTTAGTTGAAAACCCAATTTTCCTTTGAATACCAGTTTTGAAGGAAATTTTTTGATCAGCCCTATCCAGCCTAAAATGTGTCTTGACAGTGTCTTTTAATGCCTTGAAGCCAAATTCTCCCTGCAGTTACATCTGTGCAACCCTGCCATTTTAATGGGGTAGCACAGATACAATGAGGGCAGAATTTGATGCTTCAGGAGCATGTTCTGCTCATGTAGGTTTCTTGACTTAAACAATATCCTGATCACAGAGCACATTTAGAACCTGGGTGTCTTTTCTTAATGCCAGACACATTGGCCTGATTTTGATCTCATTCACACACCTGTAAATAAGGAGTAATTCTAATGAAAGCAATGGGATTGCACCTGTAAATCTGGTTTGAGGGAGGGAAGAATCCAGCTGTGTTTTTTATTAAAAATATATGGGAGCATGGGTAGCAAAGATTCTTAAAGAAATGTATCTCAACAATATAATCTACTTTATACAATTCACTCCACAGTTCAGTTTAACCTATATTAACAATCTCCATCATGGGAGATGGTGGAATTTTAATGCAGGTTCTCTGTATGAGGATAAACAACCTAAATTGTTTCAGGAGTATAAAATGCAATCTGCTTTACGCTCAGTCATTACACAGATTATGATATATTGCTTGAAAAACAGTCAAATTGTATAGGCAAAGCCAGTACATCTATTTTTATCTACTGAGCTACTTGTTAAATTATATGGAAAGAGAAGCACATCATATTGCATTTTGCAGCCTGCTTTACTTATCCCAGTAGTTTACTGATTTATATTAAGTAAACTTGACTTCTACGTTTCAATTTATAGCTTACTGATATCAATGAAGTAAATCACTACTGGTGGATGTTTACATAAATAATAAGACTTTGCACTTCTTTAGCCCTGTTCAGCTTTGTTAGAGAAGGGTCCAAACCAAAACTCTGGTCCAGGGCAGATTCATCCCTGCACAGAGGTCTGGTTTTTCGCATAAGCCTCTCTTAGGCCTTGGCTACACTTGCAAGTTAGAGCGCATTAAATCAGCCCTAGGTGCTATAACTCCTGAGGTGTCCACACTGGCAAGGCACTTAGAGCGCCTGGACTCTGCAGCTGAAGCCAGGACCGGCGCCAGAGTTTCTGGGACCCTAGGCAGAATTCAAGGGGCTGCATTTTGTGCACTCCCCACAGGGCGCGCGAGAGCTTCCGGTTCCACTCCCATTGCACCGCCAAAGAAGGATCTTTAGCCGAAATGCCGCAGGCGACAGCAGCAGTCATTGAGCTGCTCAATTGCCTGCCGCTGTTTTCTGCAGCACGTCAGCAGAAGGTCCTTCTTCAGCGGCGTGACAGGAGTGGAACCGGTAGCTCCCATGCACCCCGTGGGAAGCACACAAAATGCTGCCGCCCGAATCCTGGCGACCTAGGCTATCACCTAGGGTCGCCTAATGGAAGCGCCAGCCCTGGTTGGAGTGCTCCCTTTTAATCCATCTCCACAAGAAGCATAGAGCTTGCTGCGCCCCAGCTGGAGCACCAGGGTGTCAGTGTGGACGACGTGTTGCATTACTGTGCTGTGATTGGCCTCTGGAAATGTCCCATAATCCCCTGAAGTCAAGTGACCACTCTCGTCATTGTTTTGAACATGGCTGCAGGCATGCAGATATGCCCTTTCAAAGCTCCGTTTCTGACAGCCCACATGCTTATCTGCTCGGGGACACAAAGCAAACCATTACTGTGGAAAGCTCCTGCTGCAGAGGCAGAGGTGTGTGTGTGTGAGTGAGAGAGAGAGAGAGAGAGGTGGGGGGTGGGAGCTGATGGCGGGTTTCCCCCTTTCCCCTGCTGCTGTCTGACCTTACAAGTTAGCATACCGACACTCTGCCTGCCATGCTTTGAAAATCCTTTCCAAAGCACACCGCAGCCACTTGCACACTGGGATAGCTACCACAATGCATTGCTCTCTGTGGTGTTGCAAGAGCTGCTAATGTGGGACATGCTCCATAGTCACAAGGAGCACAGTGTGAACACACAGCAGCGCTTTCCCTGCTGCTGTCTACGAAGGTTGGTTTAACTCCCGACGCTCTACATCTGCAAGTGTAGCCATGCCCTTATTTAGGAGCTGTGGGGGCTGGTGTACTGGACTGCCTTAATTTGAGTCCCTGTTGTAATGTGGGCTATTTCAGGGAGTGCTGGTTGCCCCACTCATGCCTCCTCCTGTCCCTGATCTCTCCTCCCAATGGACTGTTCCACCCCACCACAGAATGCCCCTTGCATCCAAGGCTGCTGCTTATGCTGTCCTATCGCCTTGTGAGTCATAGCACAACAATGAATCTATCCCTCCACTTCTGCCCAACTCTAATGGAGAACTTGATCTGGGGTTCAAGTTTGTACTGAAACCCACAATCAGAAGAAAAGATTTGTTCTGAATATTTTGTTCAGTTGCAGTACAGTGAGATACTATTGTAAGTAAAACCAAGTCTCTCGTATGGTAGGGCAGTATTGTGTACTACCCATCAGAACCACACTAGTGAAATACATTTCTCAAAAACAACAGGACCTGAACCATAAAGTCAATGAAAAAACTATTAACTTTAGTGGGAGCAGAATCTATGGGAGTTTTTTCTTTAGTCAAGATAACAAACTGGAGGATAAAGCATGCTGAAAACATAACTGGTAACTAATATTACCTCAGTTACGCAACTTCATCTCCAGGGCTGTATTTTTAGCAAATAACTTGGCTAAATGTCAAACAATTCCATTAGCTATCTGAAGATAAATATTAGCCAGAGACGGTGTCTGAAATAATTTCCCCAAGCACCATTCAATTAACCTACTTGGCTAAAAGGTGATACAAAAGTCAGTATTTTGTAACAGATGCTTGTGCTTCAGATGAAACTAATCAATAGACATCACAGCAATTTCAGATTAAAGACTGATAGGACAAAGTTAACAACAAACCATCAAGTAGTTTAGTCACCAAATGTGTTCTAATTTAAAATAATTCTGTCATTTGGTGTAGAATATTCCCTGGATTCACATTTCAATATATCACTTGTTTTATTAAATTCACCAACCCTTTGCTGAAATAAAAACAAAAGCCCAATTATAACCACCATTTTAGAAGACCAAAAAACCCAGGTGTGAACGTCCTCTCCTGGTTCTGCAGCAGCTGTTAATTAGGTGCATTTGGGTTTCTCCCAAGAGTATCCATTTGGGAAGACCTGGATATCTGGAGTTCTTGTGTTTGCTTCTCATGAGATTTTCCCCTGCACCTTTTATGAGACAGAAATGATACGAAACTTGGTCTTCTTTCTCCATTTGCTCTACACTACCAGGAGCAAAAATACTGTGAGGAGATCAAAGGTAACATTTTCAAAAGTACCTAAGTGATTGAGGAGCCTAAGTTCCATTTCTCAAAGTGATTTAGGTGCTTAGGAGACTGAGTTATTTACAATAGGACTTAGAATCTTCAGTCACCTAGGTGAATTTTCCCCCAGATCTTGTAATTCCGGACCCATAAATGTGTAAACAAGTCAGTGAAAAAATAAACAAAGACCAATGCCTGAAACACAAGGAAGAGCTTCTTGTTAACTAACAGATGTGATTTACAGAATGGAATGTCAGTAGCAAAGAGAAGATATACAGATGTCTGAGCAGATCTAACTTGAATCTACCATTTCACTGTCAGGTGTATCCTCCAATTATACTGTACTAAAGCAGAAGGTAGACTTATGGGGGAGCTCCCAATGAATTGTCTTGGACTCAGCAAAGCCACCGTCCTGTCCCTGACCACTACTCTGTCTCTCCTTGGTAACCATGGCAATCTGCTCTCTAGAAGAGGAAAGAGAAGGTTACTCCCTTTGTGCAATAACTGAGGTTCTTTGAGATGCGTGTCCCTCTGAGTGTTCCACTTCAGGTGTGGTGCTTCCCAGTGCTGCCAGTCTGAGATTTTTGGTAGCAGTGCCTGGTCTGGACGCATGTGCACAGTAGCTGTCTCGTGGTGCCATTGACGCTTCATCTAGCACTTGTGCGGCCTGACCCTTACCGTAGAGTCCTTACTGTGAACTCGGAAGTAGAGGGGAAGAGGGTGTGTAGTGGAGCACCCACAGGGACACACATCTCAAAAAACCTCAGTTACTGCACAAGGTGAATAACCTTCTCTTCTTCTTCTTCAAGTGCAGTCCCTGTGGGTGCTCCAGTTCAGGTGAATGTAGAACAGTGCCCTCACGAGGATGGAAGGGGCTTTGGAGTTGAGTTCGTTGTTGAGGCTAGTATAGTGAGGCCCAGACTTGTGTCTGAGCTTGAAACAAGAATAATTGCATAGTGGTTTGTAAATGTGTGTTCAGAGGCTCAGGTGGCTGCCCTGCAGGTCAAGGATGGGCACATTGTGTAGGAATGCTATGAAGGTGGATAAAGCTCTTGTTGAGTGGGTTCTGATGCTCGGAGGCGCTTCAGGGTTGTGTAGTGAATAGCACATATGGTTACAGCTGGATATCCATTTAGATAATCTTTGCGTAGATATGGCAGAGACCTCTGATCATTCTGTTGACACAAAAAGTTGAGGTGATTTTCAGAAGGGTTTTGTTCTGTCCAGATAAAATGCTAAGGCATGGCACACATCCAGTGTGTGCAGGGTCACTTCTTGAGCGTAGTGTGTGGTTTTGGATGCAATGTAGGTAAGTGAATAGGTTGGTTAAGGTGAAACAAAGACAATATTTTGGGCAAAAACTTAGAACACATCCTAAGTGTCACTTTATCTTTGAAGAATATTGTGTACGGGGGATGAGCCGTGAGAGCTCCATCTCACTGACTTGTTCCACCGATGTAATGGTGACCAGGAAAGCCACTTTCAGAGATAAGTGAAGTAATGAACATGTGGCTAAGTGTTCAAATTGGGCTCTGGTTAGACTTCTGAGCACGAGATTTAAGTCCCATGCTAGTGTGGGTTCTCGGATGTCTGGGTACTGGGTGAGTGAATATTGAGATCCCATCTACCTCTTGATGGAAGGGCACGATGGCAGCGAGATTAACTCTAAGCGAGCTCGTAGCAAGTCCTGAGTTCTTTAGGGTTAATAAATATTCCAGGATTAGTAGAAGCGGTGCCTGGCTTACAGATATTTGATTGTTCTGGCACCACAAGAAGAATCTTTTCCATTTTTGGAGGTAAGTGGTACATGTGTTGTGTTTCCTGCTGTATATTAACATGTGTTTTACATGTTCTGAGCAGGTTAGTTCATCGCGGTGGAGCCATGAAGGAGCCATACCTTCAGATGAAGTTTCTCCAGGTCCGGATGGAGGATTTGACCATTGTCCTGAGAAGAAAGATTCCCTGGGCAAGGGAGAGTGAATGGTGTGCAAATTGCCATGCACATCAGGTAAGGGAATCAAGTCTGTCTGGGTCATGTTGATACTATGAGTCATGTCAGTTCATATTTTGTATATTACTCGGGAAATTAGTGGTGTCGGTGGGAATGCGTATAGAAGAAGAGCATTCCCCCAGGAATCGTGCTCCTAGTTTCGGGCATTTATTGTTTACTAATGTCCCAAACAAGTCTATGTGTGGGGATCCCCACATGTAAAATTATTTCATTGTTCATTTCCCATACATGCTCTCGGGAAAACCGTTTGCTGAATGTGTCCGCCATCATGTTAAGTCGACCCGGAAAGTATGCTGCTGTAATAGTGATGTTGTGTTTTATGCACCATTTCCATAGTTTTAAGGCCTCTGTGCATAAGGAATAAGAACATGCTCCACCCTGTTAGTTTATATAGAACATACACACAATGTTGTCCATCAGGACCCTTATTGTTTTACCTCATATTATAGAGAGGAAATGTAGGCATGCATTGCGGATTGCACATAGTTTGAGCAGATTGATGTATAAATGTGTTTCCCTGGGGACCACTTGCCTTTGGTTGTATGTATGTTGGTTTAGTTGAGCTCCCTATCTGATCAGTGAGGTATCTGATGGAATTTGTGTGGATGGTGGATCCTGTTGAAATGGGATGCCTGAGCAAATGTTTATTGGGTTTGTCCAATATTGTAGTGAATGTAAAACCTCTGGGATCAGTGTGAGTCTTTTGTTTAGACTGTGCTTTCATGGAATATATACTGAGCTCAGCCAACCTTGAAGGCAGCACATGTGTAAGTCTGACATGTTTTACAACGAAAGTGGTGGCCGCTATATATGTCAAGACTTGTAGGCAGGTTCCTGCAGACACCCATGGGCTGTCTGAAACCACCAATATGAGGGAGGTCACTCCTGTGAATCAGGGTGTCAGCAGTGATGCATTGGCCTCCACTGAGTCGCATTGGCCTCCACTGAGTCCAGGTGTGCTCCTATGAAGTCCAACTGTTGTACTGCAGTTAGGGTAGTTTTTTTGGTTGATTTTTAGCCCCAGAGAGTGAAAAAGAGAAATGGTTTGTTGAGCAATGCGTAATTTTTCTGTCAGGGTAGGACCTTTCAGCGGGCAATCATATAAGTATGGGAATATCAATATTTCCTATCTGCGCAAATGAGCAGCTACCATCGCTAGGGTTTTGGTAAAGACTTGTGGAGCTGTCGACAGTCCGAATGAAAGTACTCTGTATTGGAAGTGATCTTGTCCCACTATGAATTGTAGAAATTGTCAGTTAGTGGGATCGATGGTAACGTAAAATACACATCCTGTAGGTTGAGGGCTGAGAACCAGTCCCCCTCTTCCAGCACAGGGATGATAGAGTTCAGTGTGACCATTCTGAATCTGTGGATACAGACACATTTAAGTTTTCTGAAATTCAGAATGGGTCTCCTTCCTGTTTTTCTTTTGAGTCAGGAAATAGTGGGAATAAAATTCCTTCCCTCTGTGTTGTGCTGGAACTTGTTCCATAGCCCCTAATTGTAGATGGTGATGTACTTCTTGTCTCAATAGGTGCTTGTGAGAAGGGTCCCTGAAGAGGGACAGGGCAAGGAGGTGGGGAGGCATGATGGAGGTAAAAGGGATGGTATAACCTGTCAGCGGCTTCATAATAACTAGTATACTATTTTGGAAGCACACATTTGTTGCTGGCTTGGTGAAATCTTATGATAGACTATACCAAAGGCGGCACGTGAGCTGATTTTCAGTGGCACTCACACTGCCCAGGTCCTGGCCACAGATCAGGGGGGCTCTGCATTTTAATTAATGCTAATGAAGCTTCTTAAACATTTTAAAAACCTTATTTACTTTACATGCAACAATAGTTTAGTTATATATTATAGACTTATAGAAAGAGACCTTCTAAAAACATTAAAATGTATTACTAGCATGGAAAACCTTAAATCAGAGTGAATAAATGAAGACTCAGCACACCACTTCTGAAAGGTTGCTGAGCCCTGGGGGGTACATGCCCTGTCTTCTGGCAGTCTGACCTGAGATTAGTGCTCTTAGTTGTCTCCCATACCTTGCAGCATGATATCTTGCAGACACACATTAAACTGAACTTTGCTGACATCCATGAGAACCTCTATTGGCCTTTAAAGGCCCTGACACAAGACCATTACTGTCATCTGTGAGGTCCCTCACTGACATCCGCAAGGTCCAGAGCATTGTTCCAATTTGCTTTAGTTCCTTCCTTTGGTTTTTTTAATACCCTCACTTTTTTTCAGTAAATAACCCTTGTGCTGTGTAGGAAATGCCTTTTACCTTCTCTTAATTTTACAGAGCCAATTACCAATGAATGAAGACCCAGAGGAGCTCTGGAACTGGATTAGTCCATAATTTCTTAGGTCAGTTTAGCGACCTAATCTATTTTCCTATTGAAAAGCCATAATGCCTGAACTGGTGCTTCATATTATGCATGGTATATGAATCTTCCTGTCACATATTTCCTACTCTTATCAAGAACTAAATAGAATGAATTCTCATCCCCACTGAAGACTATTAATAAAATTTTTTCCATTGCTGGCATAAAAAAATTGGTTCACCAATGAGCACTCTGATTTATAATTCCCACGACTGTATCAGTCACCCAATGAGGAATATATTCAGAGAAAACAGTAGTAAGTACTAGGGCACACATGTTGTGAGTGATTTACAAGAGTCCTCTTGATTTATCATCAGCCAGCCAAGAAGTCTGAAAACAAATCAGAAAACAAATCCTGAAGCACTTCACAAATTGCATTTTGGCATTTTTTCAGACTAAGTCAGGAACGTGAACAGACTTTGAGATAAAGAATACCCTTGGACTTATATTTCATGGACACCAGGGGTGGATGCAAACAGACTGAGATGCATCACCTGTCTCCTAACTAGACCCTAAAAACAAATGGGCAACTTGGTGACTCAAGGGACTGGTAATGGACTATGGAGCCACTCCCAGCTAGACTGCCAGTCCTATCCAACCAGCTCAGAAGGGCATTCAATGGCATATGTGAAATTTGTTAGTGGTTAGAGTTCAATTCCTAGGAAACAAGCATCTCCTAGGATGATGGTTCTGCCACTAGTGTACCTGGCACACTGTCCCTTTCAGAAAAATGAGGATATAAAATTAAAGATAGATAAGTAAAATACTATCTATCTCTTCTTAAATGACTTCAGGAATCTGAAGCACTAAGTACAGTTTAAAGGGCCATCTCTTGTGTCCATATTTTACACAAATGTTGAGACTCTGCTCATGGAATTATGACAGGCTATGGCCCTAAGTTCCCCTTTACTTGTGTTATGTTGCATAGTCTTTCTCTCATTTAAATTTCAACAGATTAACGCATAACTGTTCCAGAAGTAGCTCCTTAAAGGTTAAGAGAGTATCCAAGAAACTGGTACTAGTACTATCCAATCAGCCAAGGATAAACCCGCATGCCAATGCTCTATTGATTTATTCCAGAACTGTGCACCTGGACTCTAAAGATGTCAAACATATTCCATCTGGTGTAACAGCTGTTTCCTCAATAGTTGTCATCTTGTCTGACATGAACAATTTTGTAGACTAAATTTGTAGTCAGACATTCTGTAATTGGTTTGAAGTATTGGAAAATGTCATATTTTGCTCCTGTCCTGAGGAGAACCACACATGTTTTGCTAAAAACATAAGCCCTGAGTTTGATTTCCTTGGAGTAAGCCATTGTTCCATCTCTCACCAACAGGTGGCACATAAGCAACATCTCGGAGTTGGCTTTTCTACTCTGAATACTGTAGAGATGACAGCACTGTGTATTTCTACACTTCAGTAATGATTTCTGACTAAGGTCAGATGAGGGCTAAACATTCCTAAGCTACCAAACAATATATGGTTTGTGACTGAGGTCAAACATCAATGCAACGCTTAGTCATCACATTTCAGAGTAAAGTCTAAAGGGCAAAATTTGGTGCAATATATTTACTTTCTATCTTGGGAGGAACTTTGGTTTCAAATGTAAGGAATGAAAAAATAAGAGGCAAATTTGCAAACAGTTATTTAACAAGGCCTTGTGTCAGAAGCAGAGCAGGATCCCCAAAATATTCAGCTGTTGTGAATGAAAATATAGCTTTCAGCACATTTTGTGTGTGGGAGGGTGGGGAGGGTGGGAATGATTGCATTGAAGCCCAAATGGAACAACAGATCTGGCAATATGGCCCCAAAGATCATAAGAGATGCACCAACTCCTGTCCAAGAATTACTGAGTGTTGAACATCAAAATGTTGGGAGCATGGGTGCCAGTTGGATGAACACCCCTATGCTTTCATGTTTTTAACAAAGCTTGTGCAAATTTCTGGGTCTGTGAAACTAGTCTGGAAGCATTGTTGGGGGCTTACACAAGCCCACTGTTAAAATATTAAGACCAGACCATGATAATGCTTTTCTGCTAGAACCAGATTGACACTCACAACATTAATTGCCTGATCCACAGACTTAACCCCCGACCCCTTCAAACAGAGAATTCTGTAACCTGAGAAAGGAGAAAAGCCAGAGACTCCACTCCAAGAGGGGCTCTGCTACTGCCACTCTGTTTTATATGGAAGTTGCTCAGATACTATGGTGATGGATAAGTTGTAGAACATCCCAGTAGAGGTAGATACCAAAGGGAAAGAAGAGATGATTTTCCTGCCTCTGGAAGAGGTCACTGACTCTTTGGATATTGCTAAATCATCCCTCTGGGAGGTGGAGAAAGAAAACGGAGGGAGAAAAGGGGCTTTTATCTTTAGGGCTCATAAAACTATGTCTGAGGAAAACATTTTTTGCCTTTGGAATGCAAGCGATTGCATTGGGTATGTTCAAAAACAATTCTCCATGGAGGACACACACACTCTCTCTCTGGTCAGAAATGCATCCTTGCTCTTTAGCCTCACTCACCCTGTGCTTCTGTTTCCTGGTCTTAGTTATAATTTAGAGCTGCAGGACACATTGCAAGTATATTAGAAAACAATGGAATATTCCCAAGTAGCTCATTTTAACATTTAAGATATTGTGAAACTTTTTTCTTTTAAACCACTCTCTCTTCAGCCTCATCCAACTCCCTCTGAAATTTATGGGAAACTTTCCACAGACTTCAGTGGGAGTTAGCGAAGGCCTTTAATCCTCTTCAAATAAGTACCATGATGGATACTGAACCAAATTCTACATTTAAGGGAAAAGTCTCCCCATGACCAAAAAGCCTGCACAAGGCCCTAAATCTCCATTTAAGCCACTCATTAAAAGCTTAGCAGAATGTGGGGCTTGTGCTGGCCTTCTGCATTGAAGTGAATTTCATCCATCATACCACTGAAATCAGTGGGATTGCAGCAGCATAGCTGAGAACAGAATTTGGCCATGTATAGGGAATTTAATTAGATTTTAGCTAAGTAGCAAAACCTGAAAAAAAGTCCAAACAAACAAGCAAGCAGACTGTTTTGACAATAAAAAGCAAACGAAAGTTTAAACATCTATTTAAGGCAAGCAGCCACTGTCGCCCTCTCCAGAGTTTTTCATTGGTCTATATTATTCCTCTCTGGCTAGCCCCTTAGCCGGAAAAAATAATAATGCTACAATGCTTCAGGGGGTCATGTTGTAATAAAGCATTTGTGAACATGGACATCATCTTTGACAATCTCACAAAATACATGACACAGGAATAGGATTGTAATAGTTTTTAAAAATGGGGTATTATTATCATAGAATCATAGACATGTAGGCTTGGAAGGGAGCTTGAGAGGTAATCAAGTCCAGACCCCTGAAGAACTGAATAAACCTAAACCAACTCTTCCAGGTGCTTGTCCAACCTGTTCTTAAAAACCTTCAATGATGGGTGTGACATTCTATACCTTGGGGGAGCACCCTGTAATCCTCATATTCCTCATTTATATATAATTGTGATATTGCATATAAAGCAGGCTGTGTGAGGTATCAGGGGAAAGGTTATGATCTGCTGAAAGTCACTCTTCTATCTAAATATGTATATCATAAATGCATATGAAGTTATGAGAATTGTGTTGTATGGCTGACCTTAAAATATCCTGTGGGTTTGGGAGGCGCACAGACACTAGCTCTCCAGAGACAATGACAAGGGAGGTAACAAACACCTGGGTTGGTGCTGAACAGCAGACATCACCAGCCACTGCCCAGCAGAGGAGTTACAATTGAATAACTCACTTGAATAAGGCGATACCAGGGGAATTGCTCAACCTTGTCTGGGGACTCAGCAATGCCCACCAGACATGCCTGGACTTGTGTTCACCAAGCCAATGGATAAGGGTTTAAGTCAGAACTGAGTGGCCATATGCTGGGCCTTTCTCCTACCCCCACCTATGCTGGAAGCAACAGAGACACTCAGAAGACTGAAGACTCCAACAGAGGAGAATGGCCCAGGTTTAAGGGACAAACCTGTATATTAAGGACTGCAATATCCAGTGGAGTGAGAAAAACTATTTAATCTAGATGTTGCCCAGTCTAATAGGGTTGAGAGTTTAGACTCTGTGCTTCTGTATTTTTTTCTTTTGGTAACTAACTGACTTTTCGCCTAAAGAACAGGAGTACTTGTGGCACCTTAGAGACTAATAAATTTATTTGAGCATAAGCTTTCATGGGCTAAAACCCACTTCATCGGATGCATGCAGTGGAAAATACAGTAGGAAGAGATATATATATACACACACATAGAGAATACTTTGGTAACAATGGGTGTTACCATACACACTGTACCATATATATATATATATATACACGTTGGTAACAATGGGTGTTACCATACACACTGTAACGAGAGTGATCAGTTAAGGTGAGCTAGTACCAGCAGGAGAGAAAAAAAACTTTTTGTAGTGTGGGAGGGGAAATAAACATGGGGAAATAGTTTTACTTTGTGTAATGACCACTTATAATCACTTAAAATCTACCTTTTGTAGTCAATTAATTTGTTTTACTGTTTATTTTTACCGGCGAGTTTGCCTGAAGTGTGGCAAAACTGCTCAGGTTTGCAAAGGCTAGGGTATATTCACTTTCCACTGACGAAGTGGTGAACCAATTAATAGATTTGCACTGCTCGTCTTGAGCAGCGCAAGATGGTATATTCCCGAGGTACAGTGCTGGGAGCTGAGGGGATTTGGCTGGTGCCTTTCTCTGTGTGATTCATGAGTGGAACTGGGAGCATTCATGCAATCTAGCTGGGTGTGGGGCTCCACATGCTGTTGTCCTGAGAGATAACAGGGCCTGGAAGGGTTTGCTGCTTGTCAGTAGCAAAGCATTGTGAGAGACAGCCCAGGCTGGAGAGTTAAGGGGGGCACAGTGGTCCCACAGTCCCAGGCTGCACCCAAGTTACAAAGGCGATTCCACAACCTCCCTTGGAAGCCTATCTACACTATAGTTAGAAAGTTTTTCCCACTATCTAACCTATATCTCCCTTGCTACAGATTAAGCCCATTACTACTTGTCCTATCTTCATGGAGAACAATTGATCACTGCCCTCTTTATAACAGCCTTTAACATATTTGAAGATTGTGATCAGGTCCCCTCACAGTCTTCTTTTCTCAAGACTACACATGCCCAGTTTTTTTTAACATTTCCAGATGGGTCAGGTTTTCTAAACCTTTTATCATTTCTGACATTTTCTCCTCTGTACTCCCTCCAGTTTGTCCTCATCTTTCCTAAAGTGTGGTGCCCAGAATTGGACACATTACTCTAGCTCAGTGTTTTTCAAAGTTCGGGTCATGACCCAGTACTGGGTCATGGCATGTAAGGCACTGGGTCGCCTTGCTCAGCACCCAGGGACCCTAGCGGCTCTGGTCAGCACCGCCGACTGGGACGTTAAAAGTCCCGTTGTTGGTGCTTCCCAACTGGCAGGCTAGTGCCTAACCGTTCCAACATAGTGCTGCGCCCAGGAAGCGGCCAGCAGCAGGTCCATCTTCTAGGCAGGGGGGCCACAGGGCTCCACATGCTGCCCCCACCCCGAGCACTGGCTCCACACTCGCACTGGCCAGGAACTGGCCAAAGGGAGCTAGGATGGATGGTGCCTGTGGGCGAGAGCCAACTGGAGCCACATGCGCACCTCCATCTAGGAGCCAGACCTGCTGCTGGCCGCTTCCGGGGTGCAGTGCTCTCTGTGGTGCGAGGACAGGTGGTAAACTGTGCCACTGACCAGGAGCCGCCAGAGGTAATTCCATGCCCCAACCCCATGCCGCAATCCCCTGCCCCATCCCTGAGCCCCCCCAACCCAGAACCCCTTCCTGCACCCCAACCCCCTCATCCCTGGCCACACCCATATCCTGTACCCAAAGCCCAAAGCCCTGACCCTCTCCCACACCCCAACCCCTGCCCCAGTCTTGAGCCCCCCCAAAACCTGGATCCCCACCCAAAACCCTCATCCCCAGCCCCACCCCAGAGCCTGCACCCTGAGCCCAGAGCCCTGACCCCATCCCACACTCCAACCCCCTGCCCAGAGCCCCCTCTCACACCCTGAACCCCTCAACCCACACCCCAACCCTCTGCCCCAGCCTGAGCCCTTCCACACCCCAAACCCCTTCAGCTCCATTGGGTTGCAGGCATCAACAATTTTCTTCAACTGGGTCACCAGAAAAAAAGTTTGAAAACCACTGCTCTAGCTGAGGCCTCACCAATGCTGAGTAGAGTGGGACAATTACCTCCTGTATCTTATATATGACACTCCTGTTAATATATCCGAGAATGATATTCTTAGCAATTCATCCATGTTTCCCCCTTTTTGTAGGATTCCCTTTTTGATTTTAGGTCATTAAAGAGCTCCCGATGGAGTCATATTGGTTTCTTACTATTCTTCCTATCTTTCTTTTGTATCGGAATAGTTGTCAGTTATGCATTTAGTATTGTCTCCTTGAGAAACTGCCAGCTCTCCTGTATTCCTTTCTCCCTTAGATTCTCTTCCCATGGAACCACCCCCACCAGTTTTCTGTGTTTGTTAAGGTTTGCTTTTTTTAAGTCCACTGTCCTTATTCTGCTGCTGTCATTCCTTCTTTGCATTAGAATCATGACATTTATTATTTCATGATCACTTTCACCCAAATTGCTTTCCACCTTCAGATTTGAAACCAATTCCTCCCTGTTACTCAGAATGTTAATATATAATAGGAATCCGAGTGTCTAGTGATTGAAGTACAGGATTAGGAATGAGGGCTTCCATGTCCTTGTCTTAGCACTGCAAATGACTTGTGCTGTCTTGGAGGGAAGTCAGTATGGCCTACATTTTGAAAAGTGGCCATTGAATTAGTGTGCCTCCATTTTTGGCTGCCTAGTTTGAAACATCTAGGCATCTCAAGTTGAGCACACAAATTCAGAAGTACCCTTAATTACGTACTGCTTTTGAAAACAGGCCTCACCCTTTCTGTCTTATTTTACACATTTTAAAAATATATATCTATCACATAGACTTCATTAATTGATACCTGTGGAGTGCTTTGAGATTCTCAGATGAAAGGTATGGGAGACATGCAAAGACTTTGCCTGATTATGTAACCACCAATTCATGAATAAGCTGCTAAGATCCATATGATTAAAATGTGCAGGATTGGGTCTTATTATTGTACACTGTATTTATGTTCTAAACTAAGATTTACACTTCACCAAACTGGTTGTGCCTGTGTAACTGACAGCAAAATTTGAGCCAGTATCTTTACATACCATAGGCCAAAGAAAGAAAGACTCCTGCTTATCATGTCTTGTTTAAAACGTGAATAAAAGATTTCATCATCATGACAGCAGAATTCCAATTTCAAGCAGAAGGACAAGCAAATAGAATGGCTGCTGTGATGGTATTTGTCGTAGCATGTTTAATTAGGAATACAAAGAGGGAGAGATTACTTATCCCATACAGTAACTGGAGTTACTGGAGTTACATATCTTTGAGATGTGTGTCCATGTCGGTGCTCCATTAGAGATGCTCAGGCACCCCATGTGCTTTTGATCAAAGATTTTCAGCAGCAGTGTCCAACAGGTATAAGCATCCACCCTGTCCTCGTGCCCCATATAGTGGGTATATACAGATGTGATGGACAACCACCCTCAGTTCCTTCTCTACTGAAAAGTTCCACAAAGAGGAGACTTGGAAGCAGAGGGGAAAGAGATGGGTAGTTGGTAGCCCTTGGAGGGACATATGTCTCAAAGAACTCCAGTTATAACACAGCGTGGTAGTCAGCCTGAAGGGGAAAACACAATACTGACAGTGGTGCTGGCCCACTAGAAAGCATACAAATTTCTTGTGAAAAGGGTATATCGTAACGTGAAAGTATGTTCCTGAAGGTTGAAGTTCTTTAAATAATACCCCAGATCTAGAGATGGGATGAAAATTGCCAAGTGTCACTATCTTAAACTTCTGAACTTTGACAAAGGTATCCAGAATCCAGAGTTCTAAAGTTGGTCTCCACCCATCCTTCTTTTAGGGAACAAGAAAATATTTGTAATATAATTATCTTCCTTTGTACTGCATGGGAACTAGTTCCATAGCTCCTAAGTGAAAAACAGACAGAACTTTCTAACTCAGGAAAGGCTTGTGAGATTGGTCCTGAGAAGGAATGGGAAAGGGGGATGAGAGGGGTATAGACTGAAAGTACATGGAATAGTTTGATTTTATAGTCTCCAATACCTATTTGTCAGAGGTAATATGTTCCCATGAATTGCAGAAATGGGAGAGACAATTTAACATGTTATGCTTCTCCCATCAGAGTGACTCTTGCTAAGAGAAAGCCGCCTCCTGGCACCTCATCTTACATTAGAATGGCATTCTTTTGCCAAAATGAATCACACAGGCACAGCTGTGCTGCATTGACAGTAGCATTCAAGCCCTTACCAGCGCCCTTGTGCATTCAGCAATATTCTATATACAACTGTGAGTGCTAGTATTAGTGCCAGCTGCTTTCTGGTGGTTTAATTTGAGCAAGGAGATGTAGAAATGTGCACTAGGGAGGCATTCTCATTTTTATTTTTAGACAGATTGTTATAGCCTTGAACAGCCACCAGGAAAGGGGCAGGTACGGTGGGGAGGGAATCCCAATGTGGTAAACAAACTTTGAACTAGAAATTCCTAGGTAACTATTCAGACATTGGAAGAATGAGATTGCGGTGCCCTACGTGAAATATAAGAAGCAGGGCTTCATCTAACTCCCACCTCTGTTAGGGGATCATCACCTGTGTCCCCCTGAAACAACTCCTACAGCTACACACCTGGTTGTGACAACCTCAGATTCTGGGGAATCCAAGCACCACAGCACCCATCAACGTTTACAAACCTCCATCGCCTCTGGTGATTTCCATGTATAGACTGGGAAACCAGAATGTGGAGCCAAAATGTGACATTACAAGTAAGGAAAGCTGGAGGGTAGTTAGGGAACCTATAATGGTGCAATGGCTATTGGTTCATGTGGGAGTGGGGGTAATGGTAGATAATGGTAACCTTATTTCATAAACTCCATATCCATTAATGACAGCTTTAAGCTTAATGTACTGGAATGCCCTGGAATAACATGAAAATAATTAATCTAACCAGATAATAGGCATATTCCATTGCTAATGAGAATGCCAGCAGTAAAACCAAGAGGAATTTTCCAGACTTGCACTGATCTGAGTTGCAGACCAAAATTCCTTGTGTGCATATCAAACTGAGCAATTTTTTCCTTTTTTTTTTCCTTTCAGAAAGCTATACCTAGGAAGATCTAACAACATAACAAGTGACTCTGTCCTGTGCTGTCACTTTCCAGCAATGCAAGTGCATGAAAATATATTTAATTGGGCCCTCTTTATCCTGACCACTACATGGGAAAGAAAAGCCATAAACTGCTATGTGTACTCTGAAAAGTAGGATAATATGCACCAAAATGAAGACAACTGTAATGGTACTCTTCTGTGCACTAATGTGTTGCTAGCAAAACATAATAACTTTGCACATCCGTAAAGCAGCACTCTGAAATGGGCGTACCTAATGAGAAAAAAGGTGTGGCTTGAACCATGACTTGTGTGTTCTAAAATAATTCCCATATGGTTTCTTGTTTTCCCCTTCCAATTAACTTGGTATGGATGGCATGTGAATGTGCATTTGTCAGTGTAGTAGAAGTGTGACACACAGGAATGCTGGTGTGGTTGATAAGGGTCAGAGTTACAAAGGGTACGTGGCAGAGATCAGTTTCCACGGACTCCAGGGACTCCTGTTACAATCAACACTTTACCTGAGTCGCTACTAAAGTGTAATCACTGTTGTCTTGTATTAACAATATTGGTGCCTATTCATGCTAAACCATTCCTGCATTGAGACCTTCCAGGATCCATAGCTGTTCTGTATTCTCCAGGCTCTGTTACGGGCCTTCAGCTGTAGCCATGATTGTTACAAACATTGACAGCCATTCCTTCATCCTCCCTCATCCTTGTTGTATTGGGCTCCATAGCACATTCTTTCCAGTTTTTCCCCATTACTGGAATTATTTCCTAGTCATCTTTATGGCATGTGCATCTCCAGTTCCTTAACTTTATAGAGCCACAGCACTTTCTACTGGATGAGTGCCAGCCATTTTACGCCTTTGTCAGGAGGACAATCTAGTGAAAGTTACACAGGACGGTTTCTGCACCTTTTCAGTGTACATATTCTTTCTTGTCCCTTTCATGGGATTCACTTTGCCAGGATCAAGCCACAAATCATGGGGCCCTCACTCGGTTTTTACTTAGTGGTTACTCAGGCAAACTCCCATTGAATACAAGAGATTAGGCCATGCAGATGCGGTGCCCTCCTATATCAATCTATTTATGTATATATTTAATCAGATGCCACTTTGACAACAAATATTTTTATAAAACAATTTTAAAAAGTTATAACAACTGTCTCCAGTGTATTTTATTTTCCTTTTCTTTCCCTCTTTTCTTTCTTCATTTCACTTGTTCCTTCCCATCAGCCTTTTTCAGTGTCTGTTTTCCCTAAAATACATTGTTTCACAATATTCATTATCTTTTAAAATATTGTTTTCTCTAATGCTATCCTTGTTTCATCTCTCAAAAATATTTTTCTATTTTAAAATGATCTCTCTCTCTCTCTCTCTCTCTCACACACACACACACACACACATAGAGTGCTGTTCTAGTGATGCTGTCGTTATAGTGGTGGAAGCATTTTCCTTCTAGCCTCCTGTTCTCAGGCACTTAGAACTTTGAACAACAGAAAATGACACTTTATGTTGATGTTTCTAATCCACTTAGTCTTAGTCTAAAGGTAAAAAAAAATTAGGGGATGTCTGGAAAAAGTCCACCTGATCATTTTTAATCTATCTGGCATGAAAAATAGTTGATGGTTTTTCACCATTTAAAAACAATTTTCAGATGCTTTCCTTGACTGGGGAAAACACAAACAGCTTCAGTGTTGAATTCTTCTTCCTGTGAATGTATCCATCAATTAAGGAAGTTGTTACTTTTAAAAACTTGACTTGTGCATGTCTGCCAAAGAGGAACTGGTGCTCTTTCATCGTTTAAGGAAATAATTTGGCATTTAACAAGTTCTTTATGAGGTCTGATCAACTCACTGAGGAAACTAACAATTCATGTTGGGAGGGCCCCTGACACTTCCTTTGAGCTCCTACAACAAGATTAGTGAAACAGTGTCTTTTTTAATATGATAGCATATATTTACTGAAGTACACATTTTGTGTTACCCTAGGCTTCTTCAGAGGAATGTGTGAAACTGAACAATTAGAAAATGGTTGTAATATCATATGTGAGGTGCAGATTTAGTGTTGTCTGCCCTTTAGGGTACTCTCACAAAGGTGATTGTTGCAGAATAGGGGCCTTTAAGAATAATCTGAATAGGAAACAGACAAATGAAACTCCTTAAGGAGCCTGTGAGCACCTATCCATCCATCCATGCATTACTGACCTTGGAAAAAGAAATTGTACTGTTGATGGAGAGTCTCCTGTGTTGTCTAAACTACTGATGTTCCTATTCTCCATGGTGTTGAAAAATAGCTAACGATACAAAGCCAGGATAATAGAGACTCAATTTTCTACCAATTTACACCGTAGAAAAAGAGTAGGGGGTAGGGGAGAGAGAAAAAGAAAAAAGAAAAGACAGGCTCAAATGCTATAACTGTAAAGCATAACACATATTTGGAATTATGAAACAGGGTATTTTTTCATACATACTAGCTAAAATCACTGAGGTCTCCATTCTGAGGACCTATCTACACTGGGGAAATTTCCTAACTGTTTAAAAGTTGGTTTAGCTAAACTGATTTTAAAACCAATTCGAGTTGTAGTGTAGACCTGTAGCATGAGTAAGAGTCGTGTTACCTGCTACAGAGCTGAAATCACTAATACCTAGGTCTAAGCATTAGACCTTAGGTTAGTGGTTCTGATGCAAGAAGACTATCCAGGTGCACCAGCAGTGAGGCTCCCCTACTAACAGCCAAAATCACTGAGAGCTGAAATCACTACGAGCTGTGATGAGTGGGAGGGCTTGAAGACGTATTGGTGAACGGCTAGCTGTGTGGCTGGCGGAGAGGCGCCGCTAGCAAAACAGCTAGCGGAGAGGCACGGCCAGCTGGGCAGCTGGCGGAAAGGCACGGCTAGCGAAACAGCTAGCGGAGAGGCGCGGCTAGTGGAATGGCTAACAGAGAGGCGCAGCCAGCTGGGCGGCTGGCGGAGAGGCGCGGCTAGTGGAATGGCTAGCGGAGAGGCGCGGCCAGCTGGGCGGCTGGCAGAGAGGCATGGCTAGCAAAACACCTAGCGGAGAGGCGCGGCTAGTGGAATGGTTAGGGGAGGGACGCAGCCAGCTGGGAGGCTGGTGGAGAGGCGTGGCTAGTGGAACGGCTAGTGGGGAGGTACAGCCAGCTGAGAGCAGAACCCCACAGAGAGGTGTGGCAAAGCCATCGAGGACCTGAGCAGTGGAGTTTGTAAGGTGCCTCCATATCTCCTCCACACCCCTTCCCACCCAGGCTGGGAGATGAACTCTGTAGATGAACTTCTGAACTCTGGGGCTGCAATGACCAAGGACAGCAACAGTGCGTGGGGTGACTTTTGGGTTGCTGGACTTAAGAACCCAAAGGGAAAGGACACGGCCCAATCTACTTGGGGGTCGGTCTGCTGGTTCATGGTTTGTTGTGGTGTTTTCCCAATTCAATGCTGAGTTGTTTACCTCCTGTTATTAAAGATTTTTGCTACACCAAGACTCTGTGCTTCCGAGAGGGAAAGTATTGCCTCTTAGAGGTGCCCAGGGGTTTGTGTGTAATTTTCCCAGGTCATTGGGTGGGGACTCAAGCTGGTTTTGCATTGTATTGTCGAAAGGGAGCCCCTGGGAACTGAACCCAGCCCTTGTTGCTGTCAACTCTGCCTGGCAGAAGGGTTACATTTGTTAATGGATGGAAGACGCTTTCACAATCAAAACATTGTATTATTATTTGTTACCCAATCTTTTACACAGTCACTGATATTGCTATTTTCAGATAAATGGGTACTTAAAACTCCTCCTGAGGTTTTTGATAGGAACCAGGACAGTTCAACATCCCAAACAGTGATCTAATATGCACTGTCTAGAAAAACAAGCTGTGCATCAATGGAGAAAGGCTTGTGGAATTAATAGTCTCATTTTCCTTTTGCCTCCTGTGCACTGGTTCACATCCACACAATTCTTATTTGAAATGAAAGTTTTGGTCACATTACCATTCCCATCACTAAGCCACCAGTAGGAATGATGAAATTGGATGGCAGTTACTTACTGGACCCAGGACACAGCATGGAGATGGAAGGGTTTGTCTCTCCTAGTCTGAGAGGTATGAGCTCACTACTCAAGCATGAAAGCAGGTGAAATATGTCCTGTTTGTCTCCTGACAAAAGGGGCTGAAAGTGATCGGAAGTGCAAAAAAAGGCAGAAACCACTGACTGCTGTGGTATGAAAGGTATGCCTCCCACTTTGTTTTCTTGTATGTTTGATAATTAAAAGAATACATTTTCTCTAGCTCAATATCCCTGTAACTGTAAGACTGGGCCAATACTGAGAAGTGCTGAGCAGGTCCTGAGCATGTGCACAGCACCCTTCATTCCCATTGGCTGAGGGCACTCACAGCATCAGGCACTTTGTGTGGCCACTGTAATAATAAAAGGACAGTGTTCTGACACTGGAACATGTTACCAGCTTTCAGCTGGAATGGTTCTGTGTAATAAATCTGCTCTGTTGGTACTAATTCTAATCAGTACCATGTGCCCCATCCCTCATGTAAGCATATTTTGGAGAATATTTTCTATAATAGCTCATCTGTGGATTTAACCACAAATGAAATGTCTTGCTTATGCAGCACTCACTTTCCTGCTTGCCTGTGCAGACTAAAGGGAAATGCTTTGTCAGGTTATCAGGATCCTGTCCTCTTTCTTCCTCCTTCAATCTGAGCACATCTGGCCTCTCTTCAGGGCTATTAGATTCCTGAATCTCCCACCCCATGTCTCTAAGTACAGTATAATAGTTTTCTGCAGCCATGAAAAAGTGGAACAGAGTATTCAACACTTCCTTACTTAAAAAGCCTCCAGGGAGTATTTAATCAATTAAAAGCTATTCATTCTGAAAAATACATCAAGCCACTGGGGCCATAAGTGAATCCAGCAACAGAAATTGTTTCTTCCCAGTAAAGCCTAATGGTTTTGTACCCGCCAATAGTGGAAAATAAAAATGTAACAAAGCAGATACAGAATTTCACTTCCTTCCAACCCTACCCCTACCATTAGCCTGCTCACTCAGCCATTCACCAGCATTGCTGTGAAGTTTTTACATCCACAGTTGGGTCTTACATCCACAGCCAGTCACTGAAGGAAAAAACTATATTTTGGGAAATGGGGCTTTAATCCTAGACATTTGGTAGATGCTGACAGGTTCCTCTCCTTATTGATCCTCTCTCTTTTCCCTCTGAAGGAAGGTCTTGCCTAAGAGGAGGTTATCTGACCCGTTCATATAGAGTAGCGTTTCTCTGCAGACCCCTGGGGATCCACGAGGGTACTCCAGGGGGTCTGTGGGCCCTGCTGATCAACTCCTCCCCTTCCCTGCCTCAACTCCTCCCTCTCTCCCCCAGCACCTCCTGCACGCCAGGGAACAGCTGTTCCCTGGCGTGCAGGAGGCACTTGGAGGGAGGGGGAGGAGCAGGGATGGGGTTCACTTGGGGGAGGGGGTGGAAAGAGAAGGGGTAAGGGTGGGGCCTTGGGGGAAGGGGTGGAATGGCAGCGGGGCTTGGGGCTGAGCGGGGATCTTGGGGGTCCATGAAAAAATTTAAATCAAAATGGGTGGGGCCCTCAGGTTGCAAAAGTTTGAAAACCACTGATACAGAGCATCCCGATGTACTTTCCTGTACAAGTCATGAGAGTCCCCATGTTTCTTAAATTGCATGTTGTGCATGTAGTCAGATACCCCAATCTCTGCTTGCCAGGGAGAACAAAGAACAGAATGACTCCTTGGGAGCATGCTGTGGTGTTACCACTAAATTGCTGGCCCAGCTCACAATACATTCTGTTGGCATGGAACAGTGTAAACTTGAGTTGGATTTTGCTACCAGCCGTCATTTAATTTTTCTAATGAAATCTGAACAGGCTTCTCATGTTCCAATTCTATAGCATGGCACTAAATAAAGTCACATACTAGTTTATTCCTGATTCTTAGAGGGCTAACAATTTTTTCAAAGATACACTGCTGCTGTTTATACAATGTCACTTCTAACTGGCCAAGAAGAACCCTCAGACTTTACACAGGAAATCATTAAAATTCCTACTATTCTTGAAAGTAAACTTGTGTATGGTTTCCTCCCTATTTCTCTTTCCTGTTAAGATTGAAAGAATCTGAAAATATTTAGTTACAACATTGAGCAAACCCTAAGACTCATTCCCTGCGCACTGAAACAAGGCAGAGTGACTTACATGATAGAACAGGAGTCGGCAACATTTCAGAAGTGATGTGTCGAGTCTTCATTTATTCACTCTAAATTAAAGTTTTGAGTGCCAGTAATACATTTTAACGTTTTTAGAAGGTCTCTTTCTAGAAGGCTCTAATATATAATTAAACTATTGTTGTATGTAAAATAAGGTTTTTAAAATGTTTAAGAAGCTTCATTTAAAATTAAATTAAAATACAGAGCCCCCCAGACCAGTGGCCAGGACCCAGACAGCGTGAGTGCCACTGAAAATCAGCTCACATGCCGCCTTCAGCACACGTGCCATAGGTTGCCTACCCCTGTGATAGAACAAGAGAGTCTGGTTTTAAAACAAGGATATGGACATAAAGGATTGACAGTAATATAGTGGTCATTGAAAAGGTAACTTGAGAAACAAATCTTTTAGTGTCACGTACTTAATAATACTTTGGACTCCTAAAGTGTCTTCTATCTAAGGATCTCAAAGCAAAGATGAATGAGGTAACCCTTTTAACACATCTGTGAACTGTTATCTCAATTTTATAGCTGAGGAAATTGAGACACAAAGGTTAATTGTCTTGTCCAGGGTCACATTGGAAGTATTACTATTTACATTATGGCAGCATGCAAAGGCCTCAGCTGACACTGATATCTTATTGTGCTGGGCATTGCACGAACACATAGTAAGAGATGGTTTCTGCCCCATAGAACTTACAGTCTAAAAGGACAAGGCAGACAAAGGGCTAGGAGGAAAACAGAGGCACACAGAGGTGAAACGAATGGCTCCAGGTTACAAGGATAGGAATAGAGTCCAGATCTCAGCTACCACAATGAGGTAAACATAGTATAAATGTCTAGATAGAGCTCCAGAGTCCTAGCCCTATGCCTTAGAAACAAGGGTATCCTCCACTTCAACTCCAGCATGGCTTTGGTTCTTCTTAATTTTTTGTTTATTACTATGCTTATATTTTATTACAAATTTTAAATGGCACCAAAATATAGTCCTGAACTGAAAACAAAGCTTTCTCAGAGACCAGCAGAACAGCCCTCTGCATAACAGATGTACCATTAGCCAGAAGAACACGACCCTCTCCTTCACTGGGTCATTTCAACACTTTGAAGCAACAAATATTCTGTAACATATGTTACATCAATGTTTTAACAAAGCTGTTCCGGTAATCATCATGGGGAAATAGTAAATTGGGAAATACCTGCCATAAAATTTTTTCATGCAAGTCTCAAGAAGATTATGTTAAGTGTTTGCATTTTTCACATTTCTTTTACTCCAATTAGCAACATGCAAAGGCTGCACAGATCAAAGCAAACAGTCTCTATAGCAGTAGGAATAGAGTGCAATTAGATGATGCCCAACAAGAAAACACCTTTTTCCCCAGCAGCATTCCCCATAATTTTTTTGGCATATTTAATTACTTAGGTCCCAGTGAAGCTCCCCATTGTAGCAGATGGTGTGCAAATATGTAGGGATAAAGTGAGACTGGTCTTAACCTGGCTGCACAGTCAGTAGTGAGGGGGAGTAAGACACGTCATGGCAAAGCCATGGTTAGAGGAGAGCAGGGGCTGTGTGCCATACACTCTATCCCCTCAGGGCAGGGTGGTGACAGATAGAGCGTGGGTGGAGCTTTGGCTCCATCCCCTTTCAACATGGCAGCCAGTGCAAAGTGACAAAGTAAGCTGCAACTTTTTCCAGAGCTGCAGTAAGTTATCCCCTGCCAGACAGAAGTGGAAGCAGGGAAGTCACATTCCCTTCCTAGGGCTCCCCCTAGCTGTGCTGACCATAAGCAAGGGTTAAAGACTAAGTCTCAGTCTAACCCAGGGGTGGAAAAACTACGGCCCGTAGGCCAAATCGAGCCCGCCAGCTGTTTTAATCTGGCCCTTGAGCTCCCACTGGGGAATGGGGTCTGGGGCTTGCCCCGCTCCAGTGCTCCAGCTGGGGAGCAGGGTCAGGGGCTGCTCCTCGCAGCTCCCTGAAGCAGCAGCATGGCCCCACTCCAGCTCCTACATGTAGGGGCAGCCAGAGGGCTCTGCTCTGCACGCTCCCCACCCCAAGTGCTGCAAATAGGAACTGAAGCCAATTGGAGCTGCAGGGGCGGTGCTTGGGGAGGGGGCAGCGTGCAGAGCAGAGCCCCCTGGCTGCCCCTATGTATAGGAGCTGGAATGGGGCCAGGCCATGCTGCTGCTTCTGGGAGCCACTTGAGGTAAGTGCTGCCCAGAGCCTGCACCCCTGAGCCTCTCCCCACGCCCCAACCTGTGTCCCAGCCCTGATCCCCCTCCCACCATCCAAACCCCTCAATCCCAGCCTGCAGCATCCTTCTGCACCCCAAACCCCTCATCCTCATCCCCACCTCAGAGCCCGCACCCTCAGCCAGAGCCTGCACCCTCAGCCAGAGCCTGCACCCCAACCCTCTGCCCTAGCCCTGATCCCCTCTCCCACCCTCCAAACCTCTTGGTCCCTGCCTGGAGCACCCTCCTACAACCCAAATACCTCATCTCCAGCCCCCCAGAGCCTGCACCCACAACAGGAACCCTCACCCCACTACACCCCCGGCCCAGCCCAGAGCCCCCTCCCGCACCCTGAACTCCTCATTTCTGGCCCCACCCCAGAGCCACACTCCCAGCCAGAACCCTCACCCCCTCCCACACTCCAACCCCAATTTTGTGAGCATTCATAGCCCACCATGCAATTTCTATTCCCAGATGTGGCCCTTGGGCCAAAAAGTTTTCCCACCCTTGGTCTAGCCCATAGTAAGATACTGTTTATGGGGAGATTACAACATAAGAGCAGAGTCTAGCCCTGACCAGTTAGTAAATTTTCATACAAAGTAAAAAATCATGGTTTTCTGACTGTACTATTTTTAATAAAGCCATCTAGTTGCTTTGCTGAAATCTCCTCTCTATAATCAGAGTGATTTGCTACATGATGGCTAATTCTTGTTAAATTGGGCGTAAAGCAATAAGCCTATTTCTTATTGTCAGAGTTGTTATTTGACCTAATTAAAGGACCTACACTACACCTGTGAACTGCATCTACACCTTGGATATGAAACACATCACCACTGCAATGGGCTGACCGCCCACGAGTGAGAAGCATTCAATATTAGGATGTCTAATGGACTGTCTGAAGAATGGATGGGGTTATCTTTCCTCTGGAGTACTTTTTATGGGATAGCAACAAAGAGTTCTGTGGCATCTTATAGACTAACAGCCATATTGGGGCATGAGCTTTTGTGGGTGAATACCCACTTCGTCGGATGCATGTTTAGTGGGATAAGCATTCACGTCTGTAGGATCCTAGAAGAACCCTCTGCCATAGAGGTGAAGAAGCACTTGTGCTAGCTCCAGTCAGCAGAGAGAGTAGGCCCAATTCTGCGCTTTTTCTTAGATAACTAACAGTGAATTTACTACAGATGTACACTGGTTTTAATGAGAGCAAAAACAGACCATCTGTTTATAAGAACTAGGTCAGAATCTAAAGCAAGACTCAGGGAGGGGGGCTATTTCTTAACAGTTGCTAAGTCATTGATTTCCAACAATTTTGGGCAACTGTACCAATTCACAAGACTAGTTATATCCACAGTATCTGCTGCCTCCCATTCCATTATGCAAACAGGAGACTGTGTTTGGAACATCACCAGCCCCACTGTGGGCTAAAATGCAAACAACTGGACAAGGAAGCAGTGGCTTTTCACAGGCAAGATGAAGCCTAGTATAAAGCCTGAAATACCAGCAATGGTTGCATACTAGTGGCTGAAAGCAACTCTAATGAGCAACCTGAACTTGACCTTGTATTTTATTATATGGACAGTTTGGAAACTACTGTGTCTGCAATCTACGGAAAGTAAAGTGGGATACATACATAGACAGTCTTTATCTCGGTTATTAGCATAATATTTAAAATGTTTTGTAATAACAAATCCAATTAATTCATGCTAGATCATGACAAATTACAAGGCCTCATTCCCTGGCATTTGTCATTACACCAAAGTTTATATTATTTATGGAGGAACTTTTCAGGGATGATTGGATATTTTGCTCTCCACTTCTTTTGCTTGAACAACAGTCAAGGCTGCCATGTTTTGACTCCATTTCTAAGAGCTACATTGGAGAGCAATATGTTTGGCTGTTACTCTAAGGGCCCATTGTTTTCTTGTCATTTTGTAGTGTACAAAGACTCCTTCAGGCTGTAACAGGTAACATTATAGAGAGGAGAAGTATTTTGGGGTCTGACATACTTAGCTCACATATTTCTGACCTACAGCCTTATAGAACTGTACCAACAGATCCCATCACCCTATAAATTTAGCAGGTTGTAAAAGGGCATTGATATGTCAACTGATTCATTTCTCTGTAACTGGAAAAATGACTTTGCTGCAGTAACATGCTGTACTTCAAAGGTCACAGTGATCAGGGCTTTGATAAATCATGCTTGACAACTGCACAGTGAGTCAATGATAACAAAAGAAGAAGACTTAACGTTAGTAAACAAATGGATAGAGTAGTTGGAAAACCCAGTATTCTAGATTAGAGTTAGAGTAGCCCAGTGAGTTAGATCAAGCTGAAAGTAAGACAGAACTATGTGCTCTGTTGTCTATGGCATTTTGAAAGTACCCATCACAGTAGTAACTAGGTGCCACAATATTATGATCATTTTCTTTACATATGCCCTACTGACTAGGTATTGTAGCTGTTACAAATAAGGAAGGGACATGTCCAAGCCTCTCTCTCTCTAACACACACACACACGTATACATACACAATCTGTTTGGTTCTTCAAAGAAAGATGGCTAATTTCCTGGCTATGGACTAAGCATTAAGCTTCCTGACCATATCTCTCATTGCAAGGGTCATCGTTTATGAGGATGAATTTAAAATAATGGGATCAAATACATATAAGCATAACTTAGAATAGCAGATCCTTTCACAGAGGAATGCTGGAGACAAAGTTTGGTAAGAATGTGCCTCTGGCTCTTACAAATAGCCCATGACTGAATGTTTAAACCTCAAGACACACTAAATTGAGTATAATGCTGTTGATTGTTCCGTTATGGCTATTTTTAAGCACATATAGCCACACCCAGCTGCATCTGAATAAGTCAAACTGTTCCTTTCTCTCTTGCAAAGCATATAGATGAGAACTCAATATACGCACCAGATCTGCCCAAACCTTTCACTTTGTTCCCCAAGTCCAGACACAAGAGCTTCAGCAAAAGACTGTAGCTGGGAGCTGAAAACACTGTAGGTGTTGAACATTCCATCTGGCTTTAGAATTCCTGTAGCCAGCACTGGCATCAGTATTTCAGTTCTGTACCGAGAGCACACACGAAAATCTTGCAAATCCTAAATGATTTTTTTAAAAAATGCATATGAGGTCAAATTGAGAGAGAGTGCCATTAACTTCATTGGGAGTTTCAGGTGTTCAGTATCTTTCAGGATATGGCCTCTGGATAATAATCTGGAGACTTAGTTTGCATTTCCCCTTGGCAGCTAACAATACCCTGATCTCCAGAAAGCACCTTGGAGAAATTATTTACGTAAGCACCCGGTTTATGCTTTATGTATTAGACTCAGACATCCCAACCTATAAGCTCTTATTACACCCATGTCCAGAATACTTAAGAGTTTTGGTTTTAGCTGTATTTGTTCTATTTGAGAGTTTAAGCCTCGGACGCATATTTACTTACCTTCTCTGGATTTAATTCATTATTGACTGAGGAGGTATAGAAACGAGCAAAAGTTTATGTGTCATAGAGGGTTGCTCATGGATTTAGGGACTGATATGCTATATCTAATGTAATGTTTGACTTGGAAAAATCAATAATTTTTTTTAAATGTTTCTCTAAGGAAAACTGCAGAAAATTTGAATACCTAATGAACACTAAGGCCCCAGTCCTGCTAAAAGCTCCTTATAGATGGATCCCTACATTCATGCCAAACTTACTGCAGGATAGGGGCCTAAAACACTAAAAGCCAGATTCCTGCTGCTTTGCACTGCTCCTGCATGCAAACAACTGTAACCCTGGTCCATTTAACTGGGTCTATGGTTACTTTTGCTCCTGGGGGAATTCTCTGCCACTGCATGTGCACAGAATTCATGTCCCCCACAGATTTCTTTGCTTCTCTGCAGAAAAATGACTTTCTGGCAGGGAAGCAAAGGGAAGCTGCAAGAGCAGTCACACACCAATCCCTAGCTGCACAGGTACATTGTTTCAGGCACCTGGAGCAGCCAGCGGAGAGGTAAATCACCGCAGAGCTGGGGACACCCCAGCCAGTGGCTCCTACCCTGAGCTGGGATTAGTTGCTAGTCCTGGCTGGGCTGGAGGCAGGAGAGGAGGTGACTTTCTCATCCCCTGCAAGGAGTGGCTGGGGCTGTGTCAGACCCACCCCTAGAAACCTCCCCCAGCTGTAGGAAGCTCAGCATCCTCTCCTGCTTTCTGCTCCCATTGCTCCTCAGCTGCGGAGGGAGGTTCACTTTAGGGGGATCTGTTCTCCTATCTGCTCAACCCCTGTCCATCTGGACCTCTCATACCCAGACACTCCTGCCAAGCCTCACCCTGTACACCCAGAACCCCCTAGCCCTCCATACATGAACCCTACCCCACTGAACCTCAACCCCTGCATCTGGAACTCCCCAACACCCAGACCCCCTGCCTCCAGACAGCCACACTTGCACCCAGACCACTCCCACTGAGCTCCCTCCACTCAACCCCCCACCCTCCTGCACCACCCTGAGCCCCCACATCCAGACCTCCATGCCACTGACCCCAAATTAGCTGCACCCAGACCCCCACCCCACCAAACACCACTCCTCCAGCACCCAGACCCCCTGTTAAAACTGCCACATGCAGACCCCTCCGCTAAGCCCCAACCACTTTAACCTGGAAGTCCCATTGCCAGAGTCCCAGAGTCCCATTGCCCCTGTACCTGGAAACACCTCCCCCACACACACACCATAAGCCTCTGTGCATCCAGATCCCCCCACATCTAGACACATCCCCCCCCCCCAAGCTGCCTGCACCCAGATTGTCCCACACAGGATCCTCTTATCCCACACATGGATCCCCACACACTGAGCTCCTCCACACTTGGATCCTGCCTGGCTGAGCCTGCCTGCCCCAGATCTGGTGCACCTGGCACAGAAAGGCAGGGCCCCAGAGTGTTGTGTTGTGTCAGGGTTGGGTGCAGCCTCACCCTGAGTCTGTGTCCTGGGGGTGAAGAGTGGGGAGGCTGTAGGGTGATCTCTCACCTTTGTACAGCCAGTGGCCTGTGCTCCCCACTGCCATGCTGGAGTCTCTGCATTCATTTATTGACAAATAAAACTTGCAGAATTTTGCAGAATTTTAAAATACTTTGCATCATCACAGTAGTGCAAGGAAGGCTGGTGAATCGGGAATTAAATCACAGTTCTTATCTTCTCTGACCTAAAGCTCAATCCTGCTCCCACTGAATTAAATTAAAGTCCTTCAACAGGAGAAGGTAAAATACAGTGTGCCCGGTTCTCTATTGCATTTTGTCATCTGTGCAAAGTGGATGTAAAATGCTGCTACTCTGATCTGGTGGAGTTTAATAGCCATTTTGCACTCACTTTGCACAAGATGAGAAGGACCATCCCAGGTGAAAGACAGTGAGGATTCAGGCCCAGTGGTTTCATATCCACATTGTCTTTGCTTTTGACTCATGTCGGTTCACAACACCTCAAGTTTTTCATAGATTCATAGACTCTAGGACTGGAAGGGAGAGGTCATCAAGTCCAGTCCCCTGCCCTCATGGCAGGACCAAATACTGTCTAGACCATCCCTGATAGACATTTATCTAACCTACTCTTAAATATCTCCAGAGATGGAGATTCCACAACCTCC